>NW_026095949.1:0-20422 GCF_023614345.1 Adelges cooleyi | reverse complement strand
TAGTACACTCAGTAGAAATGATGTCCTGTTGTCCTATGACGTCCGATGTACGATACTATTACGCGAACTAAGTAATTTATGCAAGAAATTAAACAAAAAAACTCAAATGCCTAGATTATAGACGGAAATAATCACTTGTGTAGAGGTAATATTAGCAAGGCCAAGTGTCGTTTAAAATTGAGAGAAAAAACGTATAAAACTTTAGGTAATATTCAGTGTACTTACCGCCGTTTGACCATCGCTGATCACGGCTTCACGTGACGGTACCGATGCATCTATCATTGTTGCCGTTTGAGTAGATTTATTCGACAACGTATACGTTTGGGTCGCTATACTGACCATGGTCGATGTTTGAGTAGACGCGCTGACCGTTGTCGATGTTTGACTTACCGGTGGTGGTGCAATGGTCGTAGTATCAATAAACGCAGGCGGTGGAACCGACAGGTCCACAATCGTCGCTGGTGGTATAGTCGTCTTGATAAACGGCAGCGGCATATGTTGAATAACCACCTACAACGGCGAAGGCGGGAAAAAACGATTTCAGTATACAAGTTTTTAAGTTGTTATGTGGACATAAGTCATATACAGCGTACTTACACCGGATGCGGTCGATACAAAGGAATTGACATAACGGGTTGTGCCGGGTAGAGTTGCTCGAACAGTATCTGCTGATCCACAGACTCGTCGACAACAATCTGCGACAGCCGAATACAACTATTACCGACGTGCTAATCTCTTTAATAAACGTGTATGATAAAATCTTATAGTATACTCAGTAGAAATGATGTCCTGTTGTCCTATGACGTCCGATGTACGATACTATTACGCGAACTAAGTAATTTATGCAAGAAATTTAACAAAAAAACCCAAATGCCTAGATTATAGACGGAATTAATCACTAGTGTAGAGATAATATTAGCAAGGCCAAGTGTCGTTTAAAATTGAGAGAAAAAACGTATAAAACTTTAGGTCATATTCAGTTGACTTACCGCCGTTTGACCATCGCTGATCACGGCTTTACGTGCCGGTACCGATGCATCTATCATTGTTGCCGTTTGAGTAGATTTATTCGACAACGTATACGTTTGGGTCGCTATACTGACCATGGTCGATGTTTGAGTAGACGCGCTGACCGTTGTCGATGTTTGACTTACCGGTGGTGATGCAATCGTCGTAGTATTAATGAACGCAGGCGGTGGAACTGACAGGTCCCCCATCGTCGCTGGTGGTATGTCGTCTTGATGAACGGCAGCGGTATATGTTGAATATCCACCTACAACGGCGAAGGCGGGAAAAACGATTTCAGTATACAAGTTTTTAAGTTGTTATGTGGACATAAGTCATATTCAGCGTACTTACACTTACTACTTCAGCGAATTGACATAACGGGTTGTGCCGGGTAGAGTTGCTCGAACAGTATCTGCTGATCCACAGACTCGTCGACAACTATCTGCGACAGCCGAATACAACTATTACCGACGTGCTAATCTCTTAATAAACGTGTATGATAAAATCTTATAGTATACTCAGTAGAAATGATGTCCTGTTGAATCCATTTTTATTTGTTAAAATTAACACAAAATTAATTAACAAGTTGCACTAGTATAAAGAGGTAAGTAAAAACAAAATTAATTAATGATATTATAAAAATCAATAGAAAAAAACTTTAAAAATTGTTCGCATGGAAGTAATTAACTAATTAAAAATATAATTTAAAAATTGTACCACTATCGATAACTTGTAAATTTTATGAAGAATCCAAACGGTTATTTTTTTTTTTCAATTTTTCATCCGAGTATTTTCAGCAACATACGGTCTGAAGTAAAGACAAATATGTGTGTATAAAAATAAGGCCAGTATACGTTATAAAAGTGAATCCCTTTTTTTTTTTTTGAGTTAACATTATATGTTTTTACAAATTTTAGCTTAAAAATACGCTACCCACCAATAATTTATAGTGTAAAACAGGGTTTGGCTGTAATAGTATTAGAGTCATAAAATGTTCTATATATAAATGTTTCCTATACTTGTTCTAAAAATCCTATTAATTGTATCAATAAATTAAATAATATCCCCTGAAGTAGAGTTTATTCAGTTAAGGGCCTTGGTATTTACTTCAATTCTGAGCTTTCTTTTAAAACTAATTATGAAATCATCCTCAGCAAATCTTACAAAATTTTAGGCTTTAGAAATAGATACACTCAACAATTTAAAAATCTAACTACATACTATAAAAAACACTTTATTATTCTCTCGTTTGATCTGTTCTTAAGTTTGGCTTAGTAATTTGATCTGAATCGTAATCCACTTATATATAAGATCTTGATAATATTCAGTACACATTTTTTTAAATAATTGCTATTATGACTAACATTCCCATTTCTGGAGACTCTTACATGTTAGTTCAGAGTACAGAAAATTAGATTCTCTTCTTTTAAAAGTTAAGACGTCAGTTTACTCACATTATGTTTGTGTATGATTTATTGAATTATATTATTGTATGTCCTGAGATTTTAGTTCAAATGAACTTTCGAATTCTGTCCTATTATTCTCGAAATCGTTATTCCATATTTGAAGTCTAAAATCGGTAATGATTCCCTTTTAGTTAGAGCGCTAAAAACTGCTATTAGTCTGCACCACCTTAGATTTTTTTTTATATATCTCGCTATACTTTTAGGCTTAAGTCAAGCATATTATTAAAAATTATTCTATTACAGGATGATCATTATAAACTATTGTTATAATTGTTAGTATTGATGTGCATGTTGTTTAATTTATCTTGTGTTAATATGTATTAAGTTAACTATGTATACCACATATTTTATTGTAAAAGGGCTAGTCCCGTTGAATTATAAATAAATAAATAAGTATAAATATATATACAATATAAATTTCTAATGACACTAAAAAAACCTTTTGTTAGGGCCCATTCATTTTCAAATATCGAACACCAAATGTTTAGAACAATGCGGGGGAAATATATTTATATTTTATTAAATATCAATTACACATATTTGGGGTTTTCTACGAGTCCATAAGGCGAAGATCTTATAGGGCCATTCACTGGTGGAGGCTGTCCACTGGTCTTGACTGTAATTTCAATGGAGTTTTCTGGATTTCAAAATATTATTTGAGGTTAAATTTTAATATTGGCACAAGTAAAAATATGACAAATTGAACGTATTATATTATGTCAATTTTTTAATAAATTATAAATGCAAAATTAAGCCGCACTAAAAGCTGGCAGTACTTGGTCAGGTATGTTGAAAGACATACCGCTCGATGCCCGCTTATTAATTAGCTTGATTTATGTTTTCGCCAATAAAAAAACAAGCGTTGTACACATCCGGTCGTTCATGTTGAAAAACATACAACCGTTGTAAGCGCGCAACAAAGCTACCAAATCGACATTAAGTACAATTTACTTGGATAGCCTCAATTTAATAAATTTTACATATCCTCCCCCTCTAGGCTGTCTATAGGATTACACGGTGCTTTTGTGACGAAAGCAATTTTAATTGTTATTATAATTTTTTTTTACCACCACCGCAATAAATTGTATTTTGATGTATCTGATGCTTGGAGCAAGAAGGGCCAATGCATTCTGTGCATGAACGAGTTAGTCTGCTAATTGCAAAAATTGAATCATTCTTTATATACTGTGAACAAATCACACTCTGAGACCAACAAATGAATTACTCATGAAGAGTTTGATAAAAAAGTTAACATAGAGCCTAATGGAAAATAAAACCTTCAAAGCTCATTTTCCGAAAGTTGCTAAAAGTGACATTGGCCCTTCTTGCTCCAAGCCACAGATATAAATATGACGCATATAAATATAACAATTTTTTTTAGAATACTTACTTCTGAGATTGAAAATTTAAAATTTAGTGCAACCCGGCATAAGTGATGTTTTTTTAAAAATATGAAACTTACACAAGTATGTTGTTCGTAATTATTTAATTGGCTGATCCTCGTGTAATAAATTCTCCTTTTTAATAAATTTTAGAAAAAATAAATATAATAATTGTAAACATATAATAGTTGAAATAGAAAAAAAAACGGTTTTTGAGAACTGTTTATTAAATAAGAAAATACATATTTCGACATGACCATTTCAATAATGGCCCCTATTTTAATTAAAACTACCTTCATTACTAAACTAGGAAATGAAAATTGTCAGTCTTGCGCCTCGTTCGAGCTGCAAAAAAATAATAAAATATATTTTAGTCACTATTAAAATGTGAAAACAATACAATGATGGTTTGATGAAGTCAAAATATCTGTAGTGAAGTAAAGGTGTTTATTAATATTTTTTTTTGAAAATGCATTTTATTGCATGAATAAAAGGGTTATAGTGTTGTAGTATAGTGAATCTCTAGACCGATATTTTTCCTCTTACAAGTTATTTCATCTATTGAATATACAAAAGTTCCATAGCTTTCGTGTAATATTTAGCTACAAAAGTGGCGTTCCTGAACAATTTAAAAAATGTCAGTTAACACCTTTATCCACTGACCCCTTCAACTATTATAATATGTCTTAATTGGACACTGCCGTTCGATGGAATAAAAATAAATTAATACTAAATAACTGTCCTGATTTTTTCCCAAAGTGGTCGCGTACAGTGTTAACATTGAGATGAAAATGCAATCTTTGGTTTATGATTATTTATCGAAAACAAATGTACTAAAACATTTTTTGTGCACGAGTGCCAAAAATGTACGTGCTTCAAAAATATTTTCAATTTTAATATGTTGTTTATTGTATATATGTTTAATATGTTTAATATGTTTAAATGTTTAGTAATTTTTAACTAAAAAAGAGTTTAGTTTACAATACAAAATGACATTAGCAACTGTACTGAGCCATTTAAAAAATATATATTTCTTATATTAAATGCGTTAAACTGTGTCTAAATAACAAACACAAATTTGTATTGGATTAGCATATAATAATAATATGTAAGTGTCCATTAAAAAAAAAATTCCAATACAAAAACTAACCGATATGTGTTTAAATTAAAAAACAAATTTTAACACAACGGTTCATGTCATTTGCAGTGCAATTGAATAATTATTCTTAGCGACAACCTGTGTATAATATTCCAGTGAAAATATAAAAGATATTATATGGACTGACTTTCAACACACTTTTTATTTACAGTTTAAGACCTAAATATTTGTTTTAATTCAGCTGTTAGAAACGGATCATGTATGCCTCAATATTTTATAAATATTAATATTAAGTCAATCACTTATTTAGTTATTTAAGTATAATTAAATTTCATGTATCCTAAAACAGACAAAAGAAACCGTTTTATTTCATTTAGAATAAATACAATTTATTTTTTTACAAAAGGTTGATGTTAATATTATATGTATTAAATTGTGTCTTAGCAATCTAGTCAGAGAGCAGGTAGAATTATTTGTTAAACATTATTAGGATAAGTGCAACAGCGAAGTACTTTTTTAAGCATTCAATCAAACGGCTATTTTCATTTATAAAATCTTTTAGTCTTATTATGCAGTCCATTCATTGAATTATTATTACAATTTGCGCAACGAGTATACGAAATTAATTTTTATAAAGCTAAGAGGCGTGTCAGGTAAAACAACATATTATAATTTGTTGTCCCAGTACCATCCATATTTTGGTCCAATCGAACCGGATTATTTTAAGTATTGTTATAGTATTATAAGGGTATTATTACAAATTGATGACTCAAAATGGCAACTACACCAGTCACGTTGGTTAAGGACGCTGTCCAACGCTTTTACTTCATTTCCATAGTTGTATCCAAAAAGATACAATGCTTTGCCAGTAAATCTACTTAACATTTTATAAAAATAATAAATAGTTAGGTATAAATTTTAATTGTTTCGTTTCAATAGGCGTTTATTATTTTATCGAGGTGCTTTTCTAAACTTATTGTCTTTTTAAGAAAATATGTGCTAAAAATACTTTTTCTTAATTAATACAAATACACATAGTTTAAAATTTATTATTAAATCTTAACTTATTATTAAATCATCAATATAACTGCTGCCCACCAGTGCGTTATACCCTAAAATAAAAATTAAAAAATGTGTTATGTTTTATATTTTTTTGTTGTTCGATTTCGAAAAGAAAAAGGTAAACAAATTGAAGAATTCAAGAATTTAACGTAACAGACATCGAAGAAATCGAAGATGTTGTGAGTATATTAAGTGCGGTCTGGTGAGTTGTGTTCAAAATAAAAAATAGTTCCAAAATTAGTGGCTATTAGTTTAAAATAGAGTGTATAGTGTGGCGAGGAAAAATGTAGAAAGACTAGAATAAGAAAGGAGAGGAATATAAGTATGAAGCGAAAGAATTAATAGAACAGGCACATTAAAACTACTAGAACTTATAAAGCAATCATATAAATCCCAATTTTTAAATTTTCTAGGACCATCAAAAGAAAATGTTTTATCAAATCACTACAATGGGTGAAAAAACGCGCCTATCGTAGTGTCTTTGTAAGTAAGAGATAGATGTTACAACTGTTTGCAATTTAGAAGTAACATTTCAAAGAACATTTTTTAATCAAAATAACAAATTTGAATAAATATGGATTTATCTAGTTAATGTAGCCTTTAATTTAACTCGAGACGGAAATAATTGTTTGAAAGATAATTCCTTACCAAATCTGTTTTGTTTTATAATATCGCATTCCGGTGGGACCAAAAACATGTCTTCATGAGAAAAGAACGGATTCTCAAAAACTATCTCGTGATAGATGTTTTTGTATTTTACCAAATCATTCACGTATTTCCTGACCTTATCGGCGACCATTTTTAAAGCGTTTATGGCATTGTTGCAATCTTCTTCGGAGACTACGCTAATGAATTCATTTTCATTCGATACTCTCAGGTTGTTAAGCAGCATAGGCTTGGAGTAACGCTTAAAGATTTGACCGATTCATTCCGGTGCGACCAACTGTATTTTTTCTTTGTCATTATATTTGACCAATTTGTCCAGTTCCAGTGCGGTTAATTTTAAATGATCCAAAACCTTTTCCGGATAAAGACCTAAACGTATGAAACCGACGAATGTGTTCAATATGGAATCTCCCAAATCGATTATACTCTTTTCAAACAACTCGACCCTAGTGGTGACGTCTTTGAATTTTTCGTCACCCGTGTAAAACATAAGTTTGAATAAAGACACGTACGAACCGATGACTGACAATACGGGATGTGCCGTGGCTGCCAACACTTGCTGTTGGAACGACTTAAGACAATTGACGTCGAAAGTCCGCTGTGCTATCGAAAACAATATTGTTATGTCGGGATACGTGTCGTCTTCTAATTTTGTCAGTAATTGTGTGTGCTTCTAAAACTTATTAGTATCTAAACCTTGACTTAATATTTTGTTTAATAATTTGACAAACACTAAAATTTAAACGGTAATTATACATAAAATATTAGAAAATCACATACTGACACATGAAATTACAATCTATAATTTATAGTTATAACGTAAAGTACTGGCTAAGCACAGCATATTTAAAATAATACATATTCAAAACCGCCTAATAAATTTTTACTTTTGATTTGCATAAACATATATTTTTTAAAACTTATATAATATATTTAATACTTATACTACGTTATAATACCTCACAGTAAAAATACTGTTCATGAAATACATAAATTTTCTAGTGTAATCATTATTATTTAAAAACATTTTAACCAACAACCACCTCAAGTGCGTAAAAAAAAAATGAATTATAATGTAATAATTGCATACCTATGTTTGTATGATGTATTAATTAATATTAACTTATTATTTTTTTTATTATTAACTTTTCAAAATAATATATTGTTTATTTATTTTATATCATTTACTTATCTAGTAAATGAAGTTCTTGGTCTTTGACTTTAGGTCTGCTGCCCACGAGCCTGTTATACCCTAAAAAAAAGTAAAAATGATGTAATGTTTTATATTATTCTGTTCAATTTCATTTAGTGAAGTATAAAATAATTTATTTTTTTGAATTTATGTATTAAGCAACGCAAAAAAAATTATTTGCCGATTGACTACAAAGGGAGGGAAAATAGTGGCTTTTGTAATGTCTTTGTAAGTAATAGTTACACAGATGTTACAACTGCAACTGTAAAACCAACTAATGAATAACATTTCAATGAGCAATTTTAAATATATTTTAAAAAAATAAATTTATCTGGTTGATGTAGCAAGCCCTTTAATTTGGGCCGAGACGGAAATAATTGTTTGAAAAATAATTCCTTACCAAATCCGTTTTGTTTTATAATATCACATTCCGGTGGGACCAAAAACATGTCTTCATGAGAAAAGAACGGATTTTCAAAAACTATCTGGTGATAGATATTTTTGTATTTTACCAAATCATTCACGTATCTCCCGACCTTATCGGTGGCCATTTTTAAAGCGTTTATGGCATTGTTGCAATCTTCTTCGGAGACTACGCTAATGAATTCATTTTCATTCGATACTCTCAGGTTGTTAAGCAGCATAGGATTGGAGTAACGCCTAAAGATTTGACCCATCCATTCCGGTGCGACCAACTGTATTTTTTCTTTGTCATTATATTTGACCAATTTGTCTAGTTCCAGTGCGGTTAATTTTAAATGATCCAAAACCTTTTCCGGATAAAGACCTAAACGTATGAAACCGACGAATGTGTTCAATATGGAATCTCCCAAATCGATTATACTCTTTTCAAACAACTCGACCCTAGTGGTGACGTCTTTGAATTTTTCGTCACCCGTGTAAAACATAAGTTTGAATAAAGACACGTACGAACCAATGACTGACAACACAGGATGTGCCGTGGCTGCCAACACTTGCTGTTGGAACGACTTAAGACAATTGACGTCGAAAGTCCGCTGTGCTATCGAAAACAATATTGTTATGTCGGGATACGTGTCGTCTTCTAGTTTCGTCAGTAATGTGACGTTCCGCAGTAATTCCAAACTGTCGGGTTCGCATTCTTTTAGCCAGTCCACTTGGGCGAAATCATTTTCAGCTTGAAACAACAGGTCGTAGAATAACATTTGTTTCGGATGGTACCGCGTGTACGTTTGTCTGTTCAAAATCGGCTTTATCAAATACTGCATCTCCAAAACGCTATCGTGATAATCGTTCATGTGTTTTTCGATTACCTTGGGTGTATTTTGGTAGCTATCGTTCAAATAAAACCATTTCGGTAACAGTTTGTTGAGTTGATTGTAACCCCGACTTATTTTACTCGAATCGCGCTTAATAATGGTCGGGTTGTTGTATGGACGAGGCAACCAAGGGCAATTGACGCGAATGCTGTCAAGTAAATATCCGAATATTTTTTTATTGGCTTTCTGAAATTCTCCTTTATAAATATTCACCTTATTCGTCGGTAGGTCCGATATTATTTCACGCTCCGGCCCGTCGTACGTTCGTACCAATAATGTATTTGAAACGTTGTTCAAGTATAAATTGATTGCCATCATGTCCTTCGGTCGTCTGAGCGATTGGTGGTTTTCCGTCATCAGGTCATCGAGAATAGCCAAAACGGTTTGGCCTTGAGATCGTAACGCTTCGCCACACTTTTTAAGCTCTTCTAAATTCAACGAATCCTCTTTGTAGTTTACGAATTTCGTGTCCAAATTAATTGCATGTAATTTGAAAGTGAAAAACATGTATCTGGAATAAAAGCAGTGTTTCGTGTTTTCCGTTTTAACAAATGAGTCGAGCAAAACAATCAGTATCAAGGTCTTGTATACTAGCATGGTAAAAGATTATTTTAAATACTGAAAAATACAAGTTATAGTTTAGAATACCTAAAATTGTATAATGCTTATCTAAACTGTTTATAAATGCAGCGATACTTACTTATTTTATAACAAAGACGACATACAAATGAATATTGGACTAAAAGTATTATTTTTTTCGCTCTGGTACACACGACTGTCAAGAAACTGTTTTTTAGACATATTATATGTTTTGTACCTAGTGACTGTGATTGTCGGTAAATTATATTAATCGACGATTTGTTTATAAGAATTATTTAAATCGAACAAGGAAACCAAAACAATTGATCTAGGCCATCGTGTTTTTGCTTTTGAGCAAACACTTTGTGTACAGTTTATGTGTACTCAAGTGTGTGTAGTCCACCAGGATCTAAATCTTCGAATAAATCAAAACAATGAATATGGGTTTTTTTAGAAAAAGAAAAGAGCACAGCAAAAGCAGGGACGTAGTGGAAGTTTGGAAGCGGAAATTATCCAAATGACCAATATGATGGTGGCTTAAGCTAACTTGTTTTCAATTGTTCATTTTTTTTTTATGTAGTACTAAAAAATACAATCTGTCAATATTATTGTTCAGTAGGTGTTAGAACTGATAAAGAAGAAATCCTAAAAAACTTGCCTGAAAAAACTATAATTATTTTAATAAACCAAAAACCACCGTTTTTGATAATTAGGTGTACATTATTTAAAAAAAAAAATTCTTTTGTACAAAGTCTAACATCATATTTCAATTTAAATATATACATAAATGATCAATTTATATATTTTTTCGTGAATATATCTTTTTAAGTAGCTGACCCCTTGACCACATTGTATAACAGCAGGTTTATATTTTTTACTTTTTGGTCACACTGACCTGAGATTATTAGAGTATGTTTACATTTCAATACACATTGTCCTGTACGGCCGTTATGTATCTGATCTTCTCTTTTACTAATACATGTTACCAAATCAACCAAAATGTATGGTTTTAGTAAAAAAAAAATCGTTTATTTTGTTTAAATAGCAAGTGGCTTGTATTATTGTAATTACGTACTGATATTACTTTATGCTAATAATAATTTTTAGTACCTATAATATTTATGATTTAAGCAAGAATTTTTTTATCAAAACGATAATCCTTTTATTTAGTTGACAAATCCAACAGAAAAATCATTTTCAGGGACAAAAAATACTGTGGAAACTTGAAAACAACAATTTGCATAATGTTATAAAATCTAATGGTTTTACATCGACCTATATGGAACAAAAAAAAGAGTTTGTTGTTTTAGTGAAATTCGTTCGCCTTTGAAACATTTGTACAAACAAGAACAGTTACAACGACAAAAACAGCAGAAAAAATAAAAACAATTTCGTTTTAACGACAAATGGTTAGATTTTCAATTCAAACCTACGCGTCGATAAAATATCTGTTTATATTTTAAATTGTTAGCTGAGAAAAAATGTATCTGTAATTAGTTTTGAAAACTATTACTGAAACTCCAAAGTTCAAAGTAGGTTCAAAAGCCTAAACTATAGGTTAAACAGATCATCAAAGGCGACATTTTCTGTTCAAATCCATAGTCTCTAGTCTGTAGAATAACTCCCCTAGTAACTCATAGCTTTCATAAAAAAATGTACACTTGAATACGATACATAAATAATAAGTATAACGCACAATAATAATCATTACTAAAAGGCTTTGTTGAGTCTTTACATTTATAACACAAAAAGGTAGTAACTAGTAGATTTAAGTTAGTGTTGGACACTCAAACATAGAAAACAGAAAAACAAACTGATGGGGATAAATTGTAAACTTGTGGGGGTAAATGTTATTGCACATAGTAGTTCTATTCTACTGTAGTTGATAATATTTGTATTGGTTGCCATGAGTTATAGTATAATATATTTCATTTGCTTTACTTTGCTGTACAGAACTCAAAATCCTCCTACAGTCATAAATTACTTTGAAAATCAATTATTCAAAACTGGTTATTGAAAAGTCGAATTTGTCAGTGTATTAATCTGCATTAAAAAATTTAATTAAATTCATGTGTAACCGTATAAGTTTCAAGAGTTGATATAAAAAAACTTATTTGGGAGTGGTTAAAAATATGAAAGTTTGTGAAAAATTAAGATCACATTGTGTAAAGAAAACTACAGAATACAAAAATTCAATAACTGATAAACCCCTATAACATTTTGAGTGGATCACTTTAAACAAAATCGCCTTGTATAGGAACATTAATATTAAAATTATATCATATTCACTAATCAGTCTTACTCCACGTCATGACCGAACTCATTTTGTAGATCAAAATTGAAAATATAATATTGTCGGAGCAGAGAAATCGATAATAATATTTAAAATTAATACAAAGTTTTTATTATAAACATCAACCATTAGGTACCACAGGGGTAGTCCATGGTAAAATTATAATTACACTAAAAATACTTATTGTTATTCAAGTGCTATTTATTTTCAAACAAATTTACCCAAACACTCTTACATATACATAAAAACAAAATAATAATTTATAATTATAATATAGTAATTGTGTGTGCTTCTAAAACTTATTAGTATCTAAATCTTGACTTAATATTTTACTTAATAATTTGACAAACACTAACATTTAAACGGTAATTTTACTACAAATAGTACTTAAAAATACTGACACATGGAATTACAATCTATAATTTATAGTTATAACGTAAAGTACTTGCTAAGCACAACATGTTTTAAAATAATAATAATCTTTTCAAAATTGTCTTATCACTTTTCACTTTTGATTTGTACTCACATATATTTTTAAAACTTTTATAATATATTTAATAACTTTACTACATTATAATACACAAAATACTGCTAATGAAATACATTATTTTCCAAGTGTAATTATTATTATTTTAAAAATGTTTACCCAACAACCACCTCAAGTGCATCAAAACAAAAATAATGAATTTTAATGTAGTAATTGCATACTGTTATTAAATTGTCAATATAACCTAAAAAATAATATGATGATGTTTCTTCATTTTTTTAAATTTACAGATCCAGCAAATGAAGTTCTTGGTCTTTGACATTAGGTCTACTGCCCACTAGCCTGTTATACCCTAAAATAAAAATTAAAAATTAAGTACCTAATATTTTATATTTTGTTGTTCAATTTTAGTAAGAGAGGGGTAGAAAAACCAGTACAGTGGGGTCGGGATAAAATCACTTTCGAAACAACGCTTCGATGCAAATCTGTAGTTAGTATTTTCAAGCCAGTACAGTCCAAACCAAACACAGTGTAAGCCAGCAAAGTTAGAAGATATTAAATTGAGGTGCTGTATTTACAAATAAGCATCAAAGCGTTCATTTGAAATTGATTTTATTCAATTTTGTCACATTTATTTATAATGATTCTTGTAGACCTGAAACCTCTCCGTCCCCTCGTCCCTTTGATTCCATCGTGCCTATAATCTACTGTACTAGTCCTCTCGGATATAATCAGCTGTAGTTTTTCTCCGTTTAAGGTATTATAGACACATATGAGTTCTAACTACTGACAAATTTTCAACTTGAAGGTCTTAAAATTACGGCTAAACACGCGCCCAAAAAAAAATTTGTACCCCCTCTAGGGGAGTAATATAATTTAAATTTGATACAACTGACGAGTGCGGGCCTATTGTAGTGTCTTTGTAAGTAATAGATACAAAGATGTTACAACTGTTTGTAACAGCAAATTATAAATAACATTTCAATAAACATTTTCCATTAAAAGAACAAATTTTAATAAAAATGTATTTATCTGATTTATGTAGCAAGCCCTTTAATTTGGCTCGAGGCGGAAATAATTGTTAAAAAAATAATTTCTTACCAAATCTGTTTTGTTTTATAATATCGCATTCCGGTGGGATCAAAAACATGTCTTCATGAGAAAAGAACGGATTATCAATAACTGTCTCGTGGTAGAAGTTTTTGTATTTTCTCAAATCATTCACGTATTTCCCGACCTTATCGGCTTTCATTATTAACGCGTTAATGGCATTGTTGCAATCTTTTTCGGAGCTTATGCTAATAGATTCGTCTTCATTCAATACTCTCAAGTTGTTAAGCAGCATAGGATTGAAGTAACGCTTAAAGATTTGACCAATCCATTCCGGCGCAAACACCTGTATGTTTTCTTTGTCATTATACTTGACCAATTTTTCCAGTTCCAGTGCGGTTAATTTTAAATGATCCAAAACCTTTTCCGGATAAAGACCTAACCGTATGAAACCGACGAATGTGTTCAATATGGAAAAGCCCAAATTGGTAATATTCTTTTTGAACAACTCGACCCTAGTGGTGACGTCTTTGAATTTTTCGTCACCCGTGTAAAACATAAGTTTGACCAAAGACACGTAAGAACCGATGACTGACAACACGGGATGTGCTGTGGCTGCTAACACTTGCTGTTGGAACGACTTAAGACAATCCACGTCGAAAGTCCGCTGTGCCATCGAAAACAATATTGTTATGTCGGGATACGTGTCGTCTTCTAGTTTCGTCAGTAATGCGACGTTCCGCAGTAATTCCAAATTGTCGGGTTCGCTTTCTTTTAGCAAGTCCACTTGGGCGAACTCATTTTCAGCTTGAAACAACAGGTGACGCGAATGCTATCAAGTAAATATCCAAATATTTTTTCATTGGCTTTCTGAAATTCTCCTTTATAAATACACACCTTGTTCGTCGGTAGGTCCGATATTATTTCACGCTCCGGCCCGTCGTACGTTCGTACCAATAATGTATTTGAAACGTTGTTCAAGTATAAATTGATTGCCATCATGTCCTTCGGTCGTCTGAGCGATTGGTTGTTTTCCGTCATCAGGTCATCGAGAATAGCCAAAACGGTTTGGCCTTGAGCTCGTAACGCTTCGCCACACTTTTTAAGCTCTTCTAAATTCAACGAATCCTCTTTGTAGTTTACGAATTTCGTGTCCAAATTAATTGCATGTAATTTGAAAGCAAAAAACATGTATCTGGAATAAAAGCAGTGTTTCGTGTTTTCCGTTTTAACAAATGAGTCGAGAATAACAAGCAGTATCAAGCTCTTGTATAATATCATTGTGTACTATATTATTATTAATCACTGAAAAATACACGTTATAGCTTGGAACACATACAATTGTGAAATGTGTAGCTATACTGTCCGTAAGCAGACTGTCAAGAAACTGTTTTTTAGAAATATTATTTGTTTTGCACGGACAATTTTAGACGTCATCGAAAACACATATTAAAACTAGAGAAACAATTTTAGACAGACAATATTTTATGCATTTTTTTTTTAGTGTTTAAAAACATGCATGGATCTCTTGCATTTTCATTATATCAGAACTTCGGTATTTAAATTTACAGCTAGACTAAAATGCTTTTATTTTAGGTTCTATTGTAATGGTTTACATGGGACTTTCAGTTAGGAAAAAGCTCCATAACCGTTTTGTCTCCTGATTTTTTATCAAAGTTTTATCATTATATTTTTTAAGAGTGGCAGTGGTTGTCGGTATATTGTACAATACGTTTATAAGAATTATTCGAATCGAACAAGGAAACCAAATCGATTGATCTAGACCAACGCGTTAGGTTAGGTTAGACTACGTTTTGTGTAAAATTGATGTGTACACAAGCGTGTGTAGTCCATTAAGACCTACAAGATTCGATCAAATAAAAATAAAAATATGGGCTATAGGATAATATTTCTTTTTGTTATCATGGCTCATAGTATAATGTATTTCATTTGCTTTGCTCGGTACAGCACTCATAAAAAATCTACTATTGCAAAATTTGGGCGCGCAGTGAACAAGATAAAGCTGAACTATACGGATATCAACTCGAACTTGTATTTCAGCCAAACGACATAATTTCTGAACTTGACAGCACTCAATGTCAGTCACTCATTTCTACAAGAGAAATCATACAGCACTTTACACCACTTGAAGTAGCCCATGAAAGCGATACCAACATCAACACGAAAAAGGCACCTGGATACGATGAGATTAGCCCACGCATCCTTAAAGAGCTATCTAAGAAGGCAATCATCCACCTTAGTCACATCTTCAACGCCCGATATCGCTTCTACCATGCATGTCAAAATTATTCAAAAAACTTCTTCTTAAGCGTCTTAGCCCACTTATTGAAGCAAAAAAAATTCATACCAGATCACCAGTTTGGATTCCGCCATAAACACTCGACCATCGACCAAGTTCATCGCGTAACGAACGTGATCAGTAAGGCGTTGGAAGAGAAAAATTACTGCTGTGGTGTATTCCTTGATGTGGCCCAAGCTTTTGATAAAGTTTGGCACAAAGGTTTATTACTAAAACTGCAAGAGCAGCTCCCACATACGTGATGTGCACTTCTCAAATCATATCTGACTGAAGGACAGTTTCGTGTTAGATACGAAGAAGCGACCACTAACTGGAAGAGTATATCAGCTGGAGTACCTCAAGGTAGTGTTCTCGGACCTATTTTTCACCTACTCTATACAGCTGATATTCCAACTAATGACGACACAACGATAGCTATGTTTGCCGATGACACGGCAATACTGACAACCAATAAGGAACAACAAGCTGTGACTGAGATCCTACAAGTGACAATCAACAACGTTTATGACTGGACAAAGCGTTGGAAAATAAAAATCAATAGTGACAAGTCGGTGCACGTCAACTACACGCAACGTAAAACCGCATGTATCCCAGTCACGCTAAATCAACAGATAATCCCACAAAATGATTCAACAATATATCTGGGAATGCACCTTGACTCGCGACTTTGGCACTTAAAAAAAAAAATAAAAAAAACTATTGCGAAATAAATGGGATATTTAAACAGATTTACAGTAAAATTTTTATAAAATTTCAACAAATTATATAAAAAAACGGTGGACACGAGGTCTAACATAACTTGGTGGTTTTATACAAACTCTAAAAGTCGATACAATTTTGAAAAATTACGAATTACTTATACAAATAAATTAGCCCCTTATAATGTGACCTTTACCAGAGAGTATCTAAAATAAAATAAATGGTATTCAGTCCTTCATTAATCTACATTGTGATAGAATAAGTGTATAGAATAGGGTTATAGGATAATATTTCTATTTGTTATCATGGCTCATAGTATAATATATTTCATTTGCTTTGCTCGGTACAGTACTCATAAAAAACCTTCTATTATTGCAAAATAAATGGGATATTTAAACATATTTACAGTATAATTATTATAACATTTCAACAAATTATATTAAAAAACGGTGGACACGAGGTCTAACACAACTTGGTAGACTTTATTAAAACTCTAAAAGTCAATAAACTTTTGAAAAATAACGAATCAATTGTAAAAATAAACTTGTCCCTTATAGTGTGACCTTTACCAGAGAATATCTAAAATAAAAAAAATGGTAATTAGTCTTTCATTCATCTACATTGTGATACATATACATATGCATTGCACAACTAACAAATTTCTGCAGTGTTTTTACAATAATAAACCATTCAACACAGTTAGGAATTAATACATTTATATATATTTGTTTATAGTGTAACACAAAATAAAGAATATAATTTAAAGACAGTTTTATTGTGTGAACCGTTTTATTAGAGCTTTGTGTTTAGAACTAAAAAAACTAAACTAAGGGTTGGAATTTCAGTCTGGTCGTGACCTTGTTCATTCTTTATTTCGATTTTTATTTCATGAAATAAAGAAACGTATCGAGTATGAATATTTAGGGAAAATTATACTAAATAATTATGAAGACTTCGGTATTAGGAAAAACCCGTCACGAAACTAAAACTATACTTTATGTTAGAGTAAACGTTTACCCATTTTTTTATTAAAATTATATTTTGGGGCCATTTTGTTTTACTTAAGCAATTATTAATGAAGGGCAATTGTCAGAATTCCGAATTTAGTTTCATATTGTATGGAAAAGAGCATAGTTGGGTCGGGGCATAGTGGGGACGAGGAGGTCACAGGTTTACGGGAAATTTAAAAACTGAAAGTGATCAAATTACTTTCGAAAAAACGCTTCGATGCAAATCGGTAGTTAGTGTTTTCAAGCCAGTACAGTCCAAACCAAGCACAGTGTAAGCCAGCAAAGTTAGAAAATATTAAATTGAGGTGCTGTATTTACAAATAAGCATCAAAGCGTTTATTTATAAGTGATTTTATTCAATTTTATCACTTTCATTTATAATGATTCCTGTAGACCTGTGACCTCTCCGTCCCCTCGTTCCTTTGATTCCATTATGCCTATACTCTACTGCACTAGTCCTCTCGGATAAAATCAGTTTCAAATAAACGCGTTGATGCTTATTTGTAAATACAGCACCTCAATTTAATATTTTCTAACTTTACTTACATATATTACTTATTATTTAAATATTACTAATTAATGATCATATTAATAATGATAATCGGACACAATGGTGACGGAGCATATTGTTAAGGCAGGGGAGGACACAGGTGTTAAGCAATATTATAACCATAAATAATGAAATCACTTTATTTTTACCTCCAGAAACAGAAATAAAGGTAATGTTTTTACCCTTTCTGAAGGTAAACGGTTTTTGATTAGTACAATATCTAAAAAATATACCATACAAATTTAGAACTAATTTAAAAAAAGGTCAGCTGATGGGTATTTAACAAAAACTACAGTTGATGTACTAAATACAAATACAATTTCAAAGAGCATTATAAGACTTTATCTACCAATCTTCGGGTACAAAAATCGCATACAAAATCGTGTCAGAACATAAGAGATCAACAATTTAAAAAGTTCACCACTTTTCATTTAAACTCAAAAAAAAACCACCTCAAAACATTACATATTTTTCAAATTAAAATTATGACGTGATATGATTTTTGAATTCGCCCAAATAGAGTAATCATTTTGATTTTTCATTTAACTTTTATAGTTTTGTGACTGAGGTCTGAAATTTGACTGAAGATAGGTCCAGAGTGGGGTTATAAAACCCAATGAGAAAAGGGCACAAATTACCCTTTGACCGTGGTAAATTTGTAAGTTTTTGTGTTAGAGTAGTTAAAAAGAGTAAATATAATTTTTGGCACATTACTCCGCCAGTGAATTCCTCGAACGAAGGATATTACAACGTTGTAGATATAATTTTATATACTGAAGTATTATCGCATTGTAAATGAATTGTTATATCAACATTTAAGGGCTACAAATTTGCTACAACATCCAACCGCCGTTCACTATATTCAAAAAGAAAAACTAAAGTGTTTAATTTATCTCTTAACAAAAATCATTTTACTATTTTAATATCCTATTTTTTTAGTTTTTATGTATTTATTTTTAAAATTTTAATGGGTGTATGAGTTATTTTTGTTTGAATCGATTACTGTATTATTTGTGTAATTTGTAAATGTTACATTCAAATCATTAAAACTTTTTAAAAATGTTACCAAACTCTCTTTTCTGATGATTAAAAATACAAATTATCCTTAGCCGACTTGGCTTAGCTTATAATACTAATAGAAAAATATATACATAAGCTACACGAGGACCTGAGAAAAGTATTAAAAGCCAAAAAAGTAAATTCCTTGGAAGCGTTCGGCAGTGATTTAATCATATTTTAATTAAATATAACCACCTTGAATTGATAAGCTATTTTTTACTATACTGGTTTAAACTGTATATGACTAAATAGTAGTTTTGTTAACTACTCCAAGTCACGGAAGTGCTAAATTGTGTTTGTAATATTTCACATAAAACATACACAATTATTAAGTAACCTAATAGTTTAATTAGCAAAAACAGAATATAAAAATCTTGTTTAGTCTAGAAGCGTTAAAACGGAAACAGTCTATGGTATTTTCTTAGGTTTTCACCGTACTTCTGTACAGTGAACAGTATTAACTATGAAAGTATGAAAAAGAATAATTTAAAAAAGTTTTTCTTTTTTATAACATTGATTTGGGCATAATTAACCAGTCACCCTGTATATATATATATATATATAGGTACACTATTAAATCAGTATAGTTGGACAACGGCTTATTTCATTAATAAATCACTTATACTATTGCTATGAAGAAAATGAGTTATAATCAATTGTTTTAATGGTTAATGTGCATTTTATTTTTCGAGTAAACGTGGTTAATACTTTAAATGGAAGTAAGATGAAATATGTTGAACATCATGGATGTTTTGCGAATATTGTAATATTTAAAGTATTTTTTACATAGGTTTACTGTCGTCCAACCTTGGCTTGATTAAATGTACGCAAAACACATGTGATATGCTACCGTAGTTTACTTTTGCATTTCGATGTAACAAAAACTAATGTTTTGGACAAATTAATTTTCAAGAAAAATATACCGTACCCTGATCTTTTATTTATTAAATAAAAATATAATTTAGAGCCAGTAAACGTTGAAATTTTATTTTCAAATCGATCCGACTCAATTCCAAGTAGATACATTTTGTGATTTATAGAGTTGCCACTCAAAACAATTGGTCCAGTATTAGCACAATTTTCATACTTGTTTGCAATACCTACAAATAATATTAAATAGATGGTATAACAACAAAAACGAGTAAACGTTTTCAAAATTTCACCCAAAAACGTATAGCTGTGATCACAATTGTATGGCCAAA
>NW_026095948.1:70929-277252 GCF_023614345.1 Adelges cooleyi | reverse complement strand
AGGGATCCCCTATGACCGCAAACCGACTAGTAGCACTGGGTGCTAATTGCGGGCCGGGGAAGGTGTGTTTCAAGAAGAAGTGACCTGTTAGAAGGCCACTTATCGGAGGGCTCTACATCACTTTAGTCGCCTTTTACGACAGGTGTGAGGCTCTTGGTAGAATTCTTTCCCCCCTGACCACAGGGATAACCGCGGCCAGCAGGCTACGATCAACCCTTAACTGAGTAGCTCAGCGAGTTCCTCTGCTTTGTCGATAGTCTACCTCACTGAGTATCGCTCGGTAGGGCTGGTGTTTGCACCGTCCACTCAGTTTGTGCACACGCACATAAGTGACCGTGGGTCTTCCACCAGAGTGGGCTCTTGAGTTCACCCGTACCTCGGCTATAACCCGTAGGATATAGCCGGCAGGATCGTTCCTGTTTCGCGACGCAGTAGGCTCGTGCCTTGACGGTTCGCGATTTCTTGCAATCCGGGGGAGGTACGCGACCAGGAATCGGCTCGTCACCTACCTGGTGTTCAGTACCTCTCACCCATTTCGCTTCAGGTAGAGCGCTCGTTTGCAAAACTTCTCAAATGCCGTGTATAAGGCTCTGGTGGATACAAGTGTAGATGGGTCGCACGGCCAAAGGTGACCGTGCCGGTGCACCTCGAGTTGGAGCATGGCTCGATGCTCGTCATGTATTCGACACTGAAACAAGACGTGCTCACCTGTCTTTTCTGGATGGCCACACTCACAATCGGGACTGTCCACCAAGTAAAAAGAATACAATTTTGCATTGAAATCCCAATGAGCCAGTATAAACTGGTTAGTATAGTGCGAGCTCCAGATCGGTGTAGCCAATCTTCTGCTCACCGAGGGAAAGAATTTGTAAGTCCATCTGCCTTTTATCGATATGTCCCATCTATGCTGCCACGATCGCATTTGTCGGTCCCATTGTTCCCTCAATTCTTTGGATCTTCAGTCTAGCTCTAGTCTATTCTATATCTCTATACCATCCTAATTTCTCTATGGTTCTAAGTGGGTTGTGAATGCCCATCAGTTATAAGTGGGCTGTGAATGTCTATCAGTTATAAGTGGGCTGTGAATGCCCATTGGTTAAAAGATTGCTGTGAATATCCTTATTACTACTACTCTCGTGTCGTCTCAACCGCAGTTCGATATACCACGAGGAGGTCGAGAGGCATACATGCAGATAGCCCCGGTAACGCATCAGTTGACGCCGTTTTATATGCACCAGTGATTCCAAGCAATAGCCTTTCTTCCATACCAGCGCTCTGCACAAGTTTGTTAGGTCAAAAATGTAAACCTTTCACCCCTTTACTATTTCAAAAACGAAAACTTTTAAACTTAAAATTACGGTGAGCTATAACTTCAGTCATATTTTTAAAAATGATCAATAAAAAAAAGTTATGCATGTTAGCTAAAAGAAAAAATATATTTTAAAAATGTACCCCCATTATATTGGATTTCCTACAATATTCGTAGATTTCCGTCTTACTCTTAATGTATCTCCAGTCTTATTTTTCAATTCTTTGGCGTAAAGCTAAAGTTTACATTTTTGTCCTAACAAAGGGTATCTTTTAAGTAAGATCTGATTTATAAACTTTCTACATGAAAATATCAGATCAGCGGTTCACCCGGCCGAAAAAGTAATATTTATAATTAAAAATACTAAAAAACGTACAAAAACTAAATAAGATCACGCTAAATAGACGTGAATAAAAATATTGAATTGAATTGATAATTATTTTCGAATCATAACTTGCTTGTATTAAAAAAATTCATAAAATCTGCCAAAAAACACAGTTTTTTGGCAATTCAAAAAAAATTGTAGTCCTCATTTTTCACCTGTTTAGTATGTTATAGATAAACATGAGTCCCATCTTCTGACCAATATTCAACTATAAGGTCTTAAAAATACGCCTATAAAACAAAACGATATCATTGCCCTTGATAAGGGGAGGAGAGAGTAAGGAAAAAGTATATTAAAAATTGAAAATACTGTCGTGGGGGCACGGAGTGATGATGTGTGATTAATAGTATACAGATACGTTACTCGAATAAATTTGTCCTGTGATTCAAAAGCTTTTTATATAATTATTTTGAGCGTATTTAGAAACTAAAGGCCTGAAAATTAGACTATAAGATAGTTCACTGTAGCCATATAACACATAAAATCTGAAAAATATTTTAATTATACACTAGTTGATTACGATAAATGGTGCAGATGGTACATATTTATTATAGGCCATATTGCTTAAGTTCATAAAATATAATCAATCGTTACCATCCATAATACATAAGTCGTATCCAGTAACGTAGCCAGAAATTTGTGGGACCCAGATTCAGTATAAATTTATAGAAATCCTTCTTAAAGGTTAGCTTTAATTTTGTTTTGACGCAGAGTGATTATCACCCTTCCCCTCGTTCCAGGATTTTTTGATTTTAAATGGTTATTCCATTATACAACTCACATTTAAACATGTATTTAGTATTTTTGTTTTGTTGACAAACAGAATACCTTTCAAAAAACAACTTGTTTTCAGTAAACCACGAATCATATAATATGGTACTTTTTTATGTAGATTTTCCTCGTAGGCACTTTATAGTAACTTTAATCCAAAAAAATGTGATGTAAAACTATGGACATATTGTTTTTTGTCAATATGGCTACTAGTAAAGGTAAATCAGGACCATTCTAAATGGTATTTGTCATATTGTAAATAATATATTTATATATATAATAAAACAAGACTTGCCAAAATACCACTTGTTCTTCGTAAAAAAAAAAAAAATTATAAAAATTGTATTTATACTAGCATTTATAAAGGCGCATTGTATAAGCAATTTTTTACTAAAACCTAACATTAAGCTAAAATGTGTTAAATAGAAAAGGAGAACCTATTTTGATATTTAATTTTTTTCTACAATTTTTATATCGTATGCGGTATGTAGGATCTATTTTTGTACAAAAACCTGCGTTTCTACTTCAAACGTAGTGTCACTAAGAATACCTTGATTTAAGTTTTAAAAAAACATTTGAAAGCTTCATTACATTTTTAAGGCATCGATCGTGGCATAATTTTGTTTTTGTTAATAATTATTTAAGTTTAAAAAAAGCGAACAAAAAACAACTCAATATTTTCTAATGTAAAAAAACAGTACAATGGGGTCGGGGTAAAGTGGGAACGAAGAGTTCACAAGTACACAAACGTCCTATTTTACCTTTACAAGTAGTCATATGTAACAAATACAAAATTACCATAGTTTTCAATTACATTTTTGAGGATTTAAAGTGCTAAAAATGCCAAAGCGCAAAATCTACATTAAAAATACCATATTATATGATTTGTTGTTTTTTGAAACGTATTCTGTTTTGTTAACAAAACCAAATTGATAAATACATGTAAATATGAGTTATAAAATAAAATAACCAATTAAAATCAATAAATTCTGGGACGAGGGAAGGGTGATGATAATCAATCTGCTCAAGATTAAAATTATTACCTATATTTTAAAGAACTACCTTATTGTCTAATTTTTAGTCATTAAGATTCTAAATACGCTCACAAAAGTTATATACAGAGCTTTTGAATCGCCGGACAAATTTCTTCGAGTAACATAATATTATCTCTATAGATCACACTTCATCATGCCGCTGATGTGATATTTTCATAGAGATAGTTTATAAATCAGATCTCATCTAAAAATGATTTTAAGTCATTTTTGATCTTGTTAGGACAAAAATGTAAACATTTCACCGTTTCCCTATTTAAAAATCGAATAAATGTACATACGATAAAAACGTACATTTTTAAGCAGGATATCTATAACTACGACATGTGTTATGGTTAGTCACAATTGTTTATATTTTATGAATTTAAACAATAAAAAACGGGTCTATGCCATTTTTGGTTTTGTAGACGTTATTTTAAGACGTCATAGTTGAAAATATCGTGCGCGTGTATTGTTCAAATATAATGTGTTTTCGTATTAAACTAGAAATATATGTAGGATACTCAAGTAGAAATACATAAGTATGAAAAAAAAAACAGATATGTGTAACGCTATGATGACTTAAGCTCAACTAATTTTGATAATGCAAAATAAAACTCAATTAAAAACATGTCTATATAAAATAATATTGTTCCTGGACCGAGCTGTTTATATAGTCCCAAAAGACATAAGTTAGCTTCAACATGTTCTTAATAGATTTGTTTTTACAAGCTCCAACCTCAAGTATTTAGTTTGGCCTTTTATGTACTTAAATGTTTGAACCATTTATTTTCTTCTTTTATAGAACATTGACTTTACTAATATAAAATTGCAATTATAAACAAGATCGATCTAGTTTTTTTTCAAATGGCTACAATTTTTTTTAAATTCTTAAAGATGTCTAAAAAATAAATTAAATTTATTAACATCAAATACGGCGGTGAAATAACAGTGTTGCCATTGCTCTAGATCTATCTTCATAACTAGATTTTATACATTAGATTCTTAAACTGTGCCAAAAAATGTAATGGGTAAAAAGAGTTAATGGTATTTTCTGGATTAGAGTCTGTGTACATCGGTATTTAGAACTGATCTAATTATTTGTCCACAGAATTATTGCATGATGTTTTCAAAATTTGTAAAATTGTTAATCTTAAAAAGTTGCGGTAATGTATAGGCTAAGATGGAGTGTTTAGTGTATCGATATTAAACTTAAACAAATAAAATGCCGGGCTTAAAACGTTTAAAAATGTATATGAAACCCTAGTGCATAATGACTAGTAAAGACAGACTTGCATTATTAAACGATATGTTAAAAAAACACTGCAATATCAAAAATTGATTTATTTCGGCCATTGGCTAGTCTTCAAATATAACTAGTCCTTTATATTACTTTAAATACCTATACATTTTACACCACTAGTGTGAAAAACTTAAAACGACTCATAATATGTTATTAATTTTGTTGGAACACTTAAATAAATAAGTTGCTTAAAAAAAGGTATAGTTGGGCTGTATTAAACCAGGTTCTAGATCCAAAAACAATAACTTTGTGGGTTTTTTACATGTTTTTTATTTGTAACAATAGTACACAAAATGTACTTATTTGGCTAAACATTTTAGCAAAATATGAACACATACTGTATACACATTAATAATACATTAACAATGAAAAATGAACAATCCCTTTACCTACCAAATAAAAATGACTCATAATATGTTATTCATTTTGATGGAACACTTAAATATATAAGTTGCTAAAAAAAAGGTATAGTTTAGCTGTATTAAACCAGGTTCGAGAACCAAAAACCATATTTTTGTAGTTTTTTTACGTTATTTAATTGTAACAATTATACACAAAATGTAATTTTTTGGCCAAACATTTTAGCAAAATATGAACACATACTGTATACACAATAATAATACATTAAAAAATATGAACAAATAATGAACACAACAACAATGTACACTTCCTTCCCTACCATATGCGTCAAATAGATATATGCAGCACATATCTCTGTATATAATGTCAGCAATTGTACGGTTGCTCTAGTATAGTATTCAGCATTTTTGGTGCTTGACTTTAACTTAAAATCCAAAAGTACATATTAAATTTAGCATTTCAAAATTGATATTTTTTAACATAATATTAGAGTATAGTTTCTTAATAAAAATGAATTTGAAAATGATTATTTTGTTTGCAATATCCGCATTTTTCATTGTAATGGCAACGTTTACAGGTACATAAAAAACAGTTAGAATACAAATGTAAAAAAAAGACTTCGACTGATTGTAATTAAAAACAAGTGTTTTTTTACAATTAAATTAACTTTTTATCGTTATTAATTAATTTATGTTCTACAAATCTATTTTTCATGTTTTAGGTGTTGATGGAAGTAAGTTTATTATTAAATAGCTGTATTTTTATTTATTAATCGTATTTCAATGACTTCAATAATTTATATCTCAAAACTATTTTTAGTTTTTCGATAAAGTATAATAGCAGTTTTTAAATGACTTAACCGGCTTTTAAAATAATATATATGTGGATATTTGCTAACCTATATTATTAGATTTTTAGCAATATATTATATAGCTTTGTTTGTTCAGTATTAAAATTATTTTATATAACTTATACGTGGAACATATATATATATAAATATATATGGCTATAATGAAACTAAACGCTTTTGGATGAAAAAATATATACATAATTTATACACAAGGATAAAAAAAGTAATTTTTTTTTTAATATTTCAGTGGACTCGGGAGATGAACGTAAGTAATTGGATAGTATCAGTATATGGGCTTTACAAATTTACTAGCAGAGTTTAAATTATTTTTAATAAAACTTAAAATGTGTATAAAATGTTTCAAATATTAACCCTTCTTGGTGGTTTACTTTAATTTTATTCCTAAAAATTGTATTTCATTTAGCATTTTAAAAATACATATTTATGATACTATTTAGGAATATGAATTTTAAAAGCGTAATTCTAATTATAACAACCTTGTTATGCATTATCATATCTATGTCAAAATGTAAGTACATAAAAACCGTTTAGTATACAAATGTAACAATAATGAGGTTATGTTAAAATAAAATGCTTTTCCAAAATATAAATAAATCATTTTTAATATGACATCTGATGATTTTTTTAGAAAAATAAATTCAAAACTAGATTATATACTCATAAAGTTATTTATATTTTACAAATCTATCTTTTATGTTTCAAGTAAAAATGGAATATTTTAAAATATTTTTGTTAGGTACTGTTAATAAATAAAGAAATACAATTTTTTTTCGTGTTTCTCTAAAAAAAAGTTTACATTCGGATATAAAGTTATATAATCATTAGCAATATTATATAATTTTGTTTATCCAGTCATACATTTTTTTACATAAATTACTTAAACGTGAAGCATACATGTATATAATTTATGCATGATAGTTTATACACAAGGATAAAAAATAAATATTTAAGTCCTTTTTTTTTTTCAATTTTTTAGATGATGAGGGGCGTAATAGACGTAAGTTAATTGATAATATCAGTTTATAAGCTTTACAAATTTACAAACATACTAGTAGTTTTTAAATTATTTTCAATAAAACTTAAAATGTGTATAAAATGCTACAAATGCTATATGTTGTCGAAAATAAGAATACGTTTGGCATGTCCATGAACATATTGTATAATTTTGCATATCCAGTTTGGGATAATATTATTTTAAGAATATTACATGTGGCTAAAAGAAAATTATATGGTTTGGGATCAAAATAAATATATACAGTTTAGGTATGCTGCACTAGGATAAAGAAAAATGTATATTTAAGAAATTTATTTTTATTTTGTAGTTAAGGAATTCATTGTAGAACAATCAAGACAAACAGCACCACCACCACCACCACCTCCACCACCACCACCACCAACACCAGGTGAGTTTTTGAGATTGTATAAAACTTATATAGGCTAAAAAAGTGGTTGATAATATAAGTTTTTGTGATTTACAAACATACTTTAAGTTTTAAAATTGTTTTCAATATAGCTGAAAATGTTGAATTATTATACTTAAAACTTGTTATAAACGATTATTTTACACATGATAGTTTAATATTTTAAAACGACAATTATTTCAAAACTAAAATAATGAGTATTAGTAAATCCTAAAATTGTATTTGAAAGGAAAATATCTTGTACATAGTAATTTATAAAGGAGCCTAACTTAATTTGAATTAAAATTCATGTGTAATATAATTTAAAATAAACGATTTTTTACACAATTTTTTAACATATATATTTATTTTAGCTAATAACTAACCGACGCTAACGACAGATAAATTTACCAACAAACCGCATGATCCGTATCACATTCTGAAAATTCATATGCTTAGCTACTAATATGTGTATATTGTAAAATGTTCATCTGAATGTTCATCCTAATTGTGTTGAAACCTTCAGATTTTTCTATGTGATATGTGCTGCACATTGTTCATTCTTAATGTATTATTTTTGTGTATACTGTATGTGTTCATATTTTGCTGAAATGTTTGGCCAAAAAAATACATGTTGTGTACTATTGTTACAAATAAAAAACGTATAAAAAAACCACTAAGTTATTTTTTTTGGTTGAAAAATCCATTAATTACTTCTAATAAATAGCTTATAATTTTTATTTTGACGCTGAGTGATTATCATCCTTTCCCTCGTCCCAGGATTTATTGATTTTAAATGGTTATACCATTTAACAACTCACATTTTAACATGTACTTAGTATTTTTGTTTTTTGTTAAAAAAAAAGATAACTTTTCAAAAAACAACTTGTTTTCGGTAAACAACAAATGTTATAATATGGTGTCTTTTATGTGAAGTTTGCGTGTAGTTACTTTATGTGTATAGTAACTTTAATCCTGAAAAATATAATCCATGGACATTTGGGTTTTTTCAAAATATGACTACTTACTTGTAATGGTAAAGTAGGATGTGTGTAACTGGTATTTGTCATATGTAAAATAATGTATGTAATGTAGGGTAATGTTGACTTTGTACAACACAGACATTTTTGGCTAAACTTTTTAATACAAGTTGTAATTTAATATACTATACTTAAAATAGTAACAATTAAACTCAAGGACCTTCGTCCTTATCTTTTTGTCGTAAGGATTGTAATAAGTAATTTAAGTAGACATTTGGATTATTGTATTTTCGTTAAATCTTCTGTTTATACAAAAGCTAAAAACACATTTATTATTATTTATTATGAACATAATAAAAAAAAAAATGTGTTAACTAGAAAACATCAAGATGTACGTAGGTAACAAAAAGTTGTTTTAAGTATCCTTATTAGTTTTTATACAAAATTTGTATTCGCTACATTTTTGGAAAAATATAGTACAAAATCCAAACTATCAGAAACACAAATAATAAAACTAGATTTGCTAAAATACAGCTTGTGTAACAAAGAAAAGAAAAAAATCTATAAAAATTGATCTATAAAAATAAACTTATAAAATGTGTAACTTATAATAAGTTTTTAAGTTAAAGGGTCTCTACACCTTCTTATTTTTGATAAAAAACAACTCATTTTACTTTTTCATAACATTTTCGAGGCATTGATCGTGGCACATATTTTTTTTTTTTTTCAGATAATTTATTATTTTAATGTAAAAAACTGATTTTTAACTAGCTTATAATGTTTATTTTGACGCTGAGTGGTTATCATCCTTTCCCTCGTCCCAGGATTTATTGATTTTAAATGGTTATACCATTTTACAATTCACATTTTAACAAGTACTTAGTATTTATGTTTTTTGTTAAAAAAAAACAGAAAACTTTTCAAAAAACAACTTGTTTTCGGTAAAGAACAAATGATATAATATGGTATCTTTTATGTGAAGTTTGCGTCTAGTTACTTTATGTGTATAGTAACTTAATGTGTATAGTAACTTTAATCCTAAAAAATATATTCTATAAACATTTGGGTTTTTTCCAAATATGACTACTTACTTGTAATGGTAAAACAGGATGATTCTAACTGGTATTTGTCATATGTAAAATAGTGTATGTAATGTAGGGTAATGTTGACTTTGTACAACACAGACATTTTAGGTAAACTTTTTAATACAAGTTGTAATTTAATATACTATACTTAAAATAGTAACAATTAAACTCAGGGACTTTCGTCCTTGAGTTTAATTGTAGTGTAAACAAATGGCAAACGTCTGTTGGTCATAAGATTCAACTTTATTATTGCTTTTTAGAAAAAACAAGTTGTTTTTATAGGTCGTTTCGTCGTTTGTGAATAAAAGGGTTTGAATTATTTTTCTGAAATTACTGTAGCAATGTAAAAAAATGAAAAATCTTCAAAGCTTAACACATTAAACAGTTTTATGTTTTACAAAAAAATGTATAGTTTTTTTTTTGTTTGACTTAGGATCAACTAATATTCAAATTACAAAATCTGCTAAAAAACACATTATTTTGGCAGTAAACAAATTGTTGAGGTATTGATGTTTTCCCCTGCTCAATATGTTATAGATAGAGTCCTACTTTCTGACCAATTTTTAACTGTGTGGTCTTAAAGTTACGCCTGTAAAACCAAAATATGTCCATCACCCGTGATAGGACAGCGATGAAAAAGTATAATTAAAAATTGAGGCTACTGTCGTGGAACACGTGTGATCTATAAAGATAATATGTATGTTATTCGAAAAAAATTGTCCAGCGATTCTCAAACTCTGTATGTAACTTCTATAATCGTATTTAGAAACTTAATGTCTAAAAATTACACTATAAGGTAATTCTTTAAAATATAGGTTATAATTTTTAGTTTTACGCAGATTGATTATCAACCCTTCCCCTCGTCCTAGGATTTATTGATTTTAATAAATTTATTCCATTTTACAACTCACATTTAAATATGTATTTAATATTTTTGTTTTGTTAACAAAACAGAATACGATTCAACAAACCACTTGTTTTCGGTTAACAACTAACCATGTTATATGGTATTTTTTGTGTAGGCACTTATAGTAACTTTAATCTTAAAAATGTAAAACAATGTACATTTGGTTTTTTTGCCAAATATGACTACTTGTAAAGGAAAAATAGGACGATTTCAATTGGTATTTGTCATATTGTATCCATAATGGGACTATGTAAAAAAGCACATAAATTTATGTGTACATTTGCAAAGACTTGTTTTTTTATGTTTCAAATAAACATTTGGATTCTTTTAACTTTACTGAAATCTTCTGTTTACACAAAAGCTAATGATAGATTTATTATTGCATTATGAACACAATAAAAAAAAAATTTTAGTTAGACTTTTTTTTTAGTTAAACTATTAAATAATATTAATTCAACTATAATATTAAGTCAAAATCAGAACAAATACAGATTAAGTATTCGCTATAGCTTTTGTAAAGTATAGTTCTACTTTGAATGCTTGTTTGTTAAAACATATAAAGAGAAATAACAAAAAAAATAATCGTTTCAAAAAACAACTTGATAACTGAGAAAATGTATAAACAGTGAAAAAAAACCTCCAATTGCACCTATGACTCATAGGCTGTGAGGCAGGTGTTATTGCAATTTGGGTCAGAGGCTAAACGAAAAATAATGTTATATTCAATAAAAATGTGAATTTATTTTATAAATACATTATTGCTACTGCACCCATAAAAGTTTTATATTGAAACATTTTCAAGAATTGAATCAACTTCCCATCCGCACTTCCGCAAAGACTTATTTTTTTATGTTTCAAATAAACATTTGGATTCTTTTAACTTTAGTTAAATATTCTGTTTACACAAAAGCTAATGATAGATTTATTATTACGTTATGAACACAATGAAAAAAAATGTGTTAACTAGAAAAAGAGATGTACATAAGTAACAAAACATACTTTTAAGTATTATTAGTGGGTTTTATACAGAATATGTATTCGCTATATTTTTGAAAAAATATGGTACAAGTTCAAACGATCAGAAACACAAATAAGAAAACTAGATTTGCTAAAATACAACTTGTGCATAACAAAAACAATAAATAATAAATCTATAAAAGTTGTTTTTGTAAAATACAACAGTTCTTACATTAGGCATCTTCACTAGCATTTATTAGGGCGCATTGTTTAGGAATTTTTTTACTAAAACTTAACATTAAGCTAAAATTTATATATATTAGAAAAGAAGTATCTATTTTGATATTTAATTTTACGAACATCTTTTTCTGTATTTCTACTTCAAACGTACAGTTCCTAAGATAACTTTGATTTAAGTTTAGAAAAAACATTTGAAAACTTTTTAAAATTTTTAAGGAATCGATCGTGGCACAATTTTGAAATTAATTTTTGTTAACTAATTTTTTTAGTTTAAAAAAGTTAAAAATCACAGGTTTTTTACACTAAAATAATAAATTTTCTGAAAATAATTAAAAAAATTGTGCCACGATCGATGCCTCGAAAATGTTAGAGACCCTTTAACTCATAAAATGTGTGGTGCAAACAGTTATTTATGTTTTGTTTACATTATCAAACGACATAAATCGTATCGTGCGATTTTGTACAACACAGAAATCCTAACTAAAATAATAGTGTTTAATCATATCCAATATATATATTAGGATTCCCATTTCACCTTATAACATATAATAATCATATACTATTTATAGTATAAATTTTTTTGTATTATTATTTTAAGATGCCCAAGAAAATTTGTTAATTTGGTTCATTATTTATAATATGTATTGAATAACACAATTTAAAAATACCATATATAATTATTGTAAAAGCAGGGTTCTACAGTACAAGAAAATAAATAGTCCAACATTTGAGTACAAAAATAACGGAACGTTATACTTTAAAAAATCCCTTTTTTCGAAATTTTTATTAGTAGTTTGTTTGTAGGATTTACAAATATTTGTTGCGATTTGAAGAAACTAGGTCGATCTTTAAAATGTATGTAACCTATAGTTCATTGTCATTAATTTAAATGGCTACAGATATTGTGAAAAACCACATGTTTTCGATAGGAATAAAATAAAACTATACAAATTGTTAAAAAATACTGTATATTCTAATGTAAGAAAAAATATCGTTGGTTTTTGAGTAAACAGTAAAATATTGGAACACATGCAATTTTGTTTAACTCTAAAAATCTCTTTATGTAGCTAAGTATATTTAGAGGGGAAACAAAATTACATTTTAATAATATTATAAAAATAAAAAAAAAAATTATGAAAAAAATATAAAGTTAGTTTGCGGTTAAATGGTATTAAAGATTTCAGGGTTCTCTTTTAACGTATTAAATGTGTTCTATCAATTGATTTCATTTACAAAATAATGTGATTTTGTACACGATTTTACAAAAAAATCAATTGCACTCACCTTATTGTGTATTCGGTATATTTTTTTATTGTAACTAACAAAAAATATCAGAAAGTTTATTTTCAATAATAGTTGATTTGGGATAAGTTTTTTAGGGAGTTGGCTAATTTATTACACAAGGATCGATGGGAGGGTAGACGAGTGTATGGATGGCTCTAGCTCTTAACAAATCATAGAGGGGACGGAGAGGTCACCGGTCTACAGGTATTGTTATAAATAAAAGTGTTATAATTGTTAAAATAACTGTGACGAGTACTTATTTTTTCATTGTATTTTTTTATCAAAACCAAGCTGTTTCTCACAGCGACTGTTGGAATGTAAACAAATGGTAAGTTACTATAGGTATCACAAACTTTGAACATTATAAGAATCTTCGTATTTTACATATTTTGTTTTGCAGTTGTTTTTGTATTAATATATGTTTGACCTATTTTATTTCTTGCACAATAGAATCTCGATACAATATTTCCCTACAATTTGTATGGTTTTAAATTGAACGGTTATTTTTCAACATGAAAATATGTTGTTAGAAAAGATAACGTGTTGTTTTTACAACGACCAATGCCGCATAAATAAATTACAACACCTCTAAGAATCGTATACTTATAATTTTTAACGACTTAAGAACATGATTTACATAATTTTGACTCTGAAAAAGTAAAAAAAAGAAATTGGTTACAATTCGTCTCAAACATATTATAAGACTTAAGGACAAAAAACCTAATTATCAACACTCCTAAATATTTAAAGCTTTATGCGAAACATAATTAAAATTTATATTATTGTGTTTGAAAGTTAAACATTTTTTTCACCATTTTCTGTACCAAAAAAATACTAATAATTGTCTAATTGGTCGTCAAATACTTGATATGAACAGCCACAGCGAATGTAATTGGAGTTGTGATATTTTAGCTTTGTTGCTTTATATTTTTGATTACAACCTGAAATTTAATATTTAATAATTTATCTAATGCAGCGCATTATGGTTGGAGAATTTTGGGTTAGGGGTGCCGAGTGGTTACATATCTTTAAGCAATATCATTGTTTAAGTGATAAAATCAATTTCAAAATAACGCTTGTCTAACGGACACAGCTATATTCTTCTGTGCCGTCTGACAGCAGAAGTGTCAGAATATATAATTGTTGTTGTTGAATTCTATTAACGTTTTATTGTTTTTTTTTATCAAACACAAGTATTATTCAACCTTTAAAATTGTAGGTATACTTAAAAATAAAGAGGAAAAAACGTTTAAAATAGCTCATGGAATTGTGGACCTAATATCATTAACCATATAAAAAAATTAACTCATAACATTGTTTCACTTATAGTTATAAGAGTTTAATAGTTAAGACTGGAAGGGAAGTGCGGATGGGAAGTTGATTCAATTCTTAAAAATGTTTCGTTATAAAACATTTATGGGTGCAGTAGCAATAATGTATTTATGAAATAAAAACACATTTTTATTGAATATAACATTATTTTTGGTTGAGCTTCTGACCCAAGTGCAAGTTTATTTTTAAAACTATTATTTTTTTGTTATTTGTCTTTATATGTTTTAACAAACAAGCATTCAAAGTAAAACTATACTTTACAAAAGCTATAGCGAATACTTAATCTGTATTTGTTCTGATTTTGACTTAATATTATAGTTGAATTAATATTATTTAATAGTTTAACTAAAAAAAAATATACAACTAAAATCAGCTGTAATTATAACATTTTGGTAGTTGGAATCAAAATCAAAATTTGGACACTAAAAAATTGCTGCAATTACTCTTCGGTTTTAGGCGCATAGTTTAACTCTTAAATGTTTAAAATGTATTGATAATTTATGCTCAACTAGTTTTTCAAAGAATTTAGGTAGGGAGCTGAGTTTAGAAATTAGACGATAATTAATTATTTCAGCTCTGGCTCCAGCATTTCGAATTGGAGTGACAAAACTTTAAAAATATAAAATATTTAAATATAACATATTAATACATATTCTGTATAAAACCCACTAACAATACTGAAAATTATGTTTTGTCACTTATATACGTATATCTCTTTTTCTAGTTTACACAATTTTTTTTTTATTGTGTTCATAATGCAATAATAAATCTATCATTAGCTTTTGTGTAAACAGAAGATTTCAGTAAAGTTAAAAGAATCCAAATGTTTATTTAAAACATGAAGAAAGAAGTCTTTGCAAATGTACACATAAATTTATGTACTGTTTTACATCGTCACATTATGGATACATTTTGTTTAATTTGTTTTTAAAAAACCACTTTTAGCTAAAAAAATGTTTTTCCTTCATAATATGTTGGACCTATTTTCAGACTAATTTCCAGCTTTTTTGTCTTAAAATTGCGCCTGGAATATTAAAAATAAAATTGGTCAAATTATTTATTTCACCCCTTACGACAAAAAAAAAAAACGCAGGTCCTTAAGTTCATTTATTACTATTTTGAGTATGGTATATTAATACAACTTGTATTATAAATTTAAACTATAATTTCTGTGTTGTACAAAGCCAACATTACCATACATTAAATACATTATTTCACAATATGACAAATACCAGTTAGAATCGTTCTATTTTTACAAAACCAAATGCCGATAGTTTTAGATTACATTTTTCAGGAATAAATTTACTATAAACATAAAGAAACCACATGCAAGCTCCACATAAAAGATACCATATTATATCGTTTGTTGTTTACCGAAAACAAGTTGTTTTTTTCGAAAAGTTTATTGTTTTTTTAACAAAAAACAAAAATACTAAATACATGTTTAAATGTGAGTTGTAAAACGGAATAAATTTTTTAAAATCAATAAATCCTAGGACGAGGGGAAGGGTTGATAGTCAATCTGCGTCAAAATAAAAATTATAACCTATATTTTAAAGAATAACCTTATAGTGTAATTTTTAGACATTAAGTTTCTAAGTACGATTATAGAAGTTACATACAGAGTTTGAGAATCGCTGGACAATTTTTTTCGAATAACATACATATTATCTTTATAGATCACACGTGTTCCACGACAGTAGCCTCAATTTTTAATTATATTTTTTCCTCGCCCACTACTATCATGGGTGATGGACATATTTGGGTTTTACAGGCGTAACTTTAAGACCACACAGTTAAAAATTAGTCAGAAAGTAGGACTCTATCTATAACATATTAAGCAGGGGAAAACATCAAGACCACGACAATTTTTTTACTGCCAAAATAATGTCTTTTTTAGCAGATTTTGTAATTTGAAAATTAGTTGATCCTAAGTCGAACAAAAAAAAAACTATACATTTTTTTGTAAAACATAAAACTGTTTAAAACTATACATTATATACGTTTTATTGTAAAATATAACTCTGTTTAATGTGTTAAGATTTGAAGATTTTTCATTTTTTTACATTGCTACAGTAATTTCAGAAAAATAATTCAAACCCTTAAATACTCAAACGACGAAACGACCTATAAAAACAACTTGTTTTTTCTGAAAAGCAATAATAAAGTTTAATCTTATGACCAACAGACGTTTGCCATTTGTTTACATTGCAACAGACGTTGTGAAATATTCGAATACATATAAAAAGCTCTTTATGTAGCTAAAAATGATGGGAAACAAAATTACATTGTAATAATATTAAAAAACATTTTTTTTTATGAAGAACATGTATTTCGGCAATCATTGTTTTATTTTTTGTGTTTCTGATCGTTTGGATTTTGTACTATATTTTTCCAAAAATGTAGCGAATACAAATTTTGTATAAAAACCAATAAGGATACTTAAAATAATTTTTTGTTACCTACGTACATCTTAACGTTTTCTAGTTAACACATTTTTTTTTTATTATGTTCATATTAAATAATAATAAATGTGTTTTTAGCTTTTGTATAAACAGAAGATTTAACGAAAATACAATAATCCAAATGTCTATTTAAATTACTTATTTCAATCCGTACGACAAAAAGATAAGGACGAAGGTCCTTGAGTTTAATTGTTACTATTTTAAGTATAGTATATTAAATTACAACTTGTATTAAAAAGTTTAGCTAAAATGTCTGTGTTGTACAAAGTCAACATTACCCTACATTACATACATTATTTTACATAAACAAAAATTTAACAAAAAACAAAAATACTAAGTACTTGTTGAAATGTGAATTGTAAAATGGTATAACCATTTAAAATCAATAAATCCTGGGACGAGGGGAAGGATGATAATCACTCAGCGTCAAAATGAAAATTATAACCTATCTATTAGAAGGATTTGTTTAACTCTAAACTGGATCTGGGGCCCACAAATTTCTGTCTACGTTACTGGATAACATCCATATAACACATAAAAACCTTATGGTTAAAAATTATTCAGCAGACAAGACTCATGTTTATCTATAACATACTAAACAAGGCAAATTTGAGGACTACACATTTTTTTTGATTGCCAAAAAAGTGTGTTTTTCGCAAATTTTGTGAATTTGAATACAAGCACGTTCAAGTTTGAAAGTAATTATCAATTTAAGTCAATATTTTTATACACATGTATTTAAAGTGATCTTATTTAGTTTTTGTACGTGTTTTTAATTTTAACTTATTTTAAATAATATTTTTTCGGCCGGGGTAAGCCGCTGATCTGTTTTTTTCATGTAAAAGTTAATTCACATGAATAATTTTCGGATATATCCGTGTCAATGGTTGTTAACCAACGTTTCGGACCCTTTGCAGGGTCCATCTTCAGGGTCATGTCACGACTGTTCCGCTGCCGTGATTGTACGACAGCGAAATTATTCATGTGATATTTCAATCCGCGAAAGCTTCAACACATTCATAAAAAATACTTCGTTAGGTAAAAAATGTAAACATTTCACCCCTTCCTCATTTTAAAATCGAAAAAATTTACTTACGAAAGGATCGTATTTTTAAACTTAAAATTCCGGTTGAGCTACAACTTGTTGTAATAATAGTTTAACTAGTTGGCTTTAAGCCAAAGGTTTTAAATGTTAGACTGAAGGTAAGTTTTGAGTAAAATAATGAGGGAAATCTTACTATGACCGTAATAAAGTTAAGTTAAGTCAAAAGGTGTATAAAAAATGTTTAATATGAAAATAAATTTCATATACGGCCGTGAATAACAGTGTTACCATTGCGCTTGATTTATCTTCACTTAAGTTTTCATACACATACTGTATACACAAAAATAATACATTAACAATGAACAATGTGCAGCATATATCTCTCTATATTGTAGGTTGTGGGGTAAGAGTTGTGGTAATATATAGGCTAAGATGGAGTGTTTGGAGTATCGATATTAAACCAGGTTCTTGATCTAAAAACAATAACTTCGTGGTTTTTTACATGTTTTTAATTTGTAACAATAGTACACAACATGTATTTTTTTGGCCAAAGTTTTCAGCAAAATATGAACACATACTGTAAATACAATAATAATACATTAACGATGAACAATGTGCAGCACATATCTCTCTATATTGTATAAGCAACAAACTTACTGTTGCTCTAGTATAGTATTCTACATCCTTGCTGTTTAGCGATATTTACTACTTGAAAAAATGAATTTGAAAAGCATAATTTGTATTTTAGTCACCATATTTTGTATAATGATGCCGGGTGTAACGCTCCAGGTCCAACAGGTATAAAAAACATTTTTAGTACATAATTTTTTTAAATTTTTTTTTTATAGGATCTCCAGCCAACAAAATTATTTCAAATATTTCGAACACTGTGGTCATTTTTTCCGTTTTTTCGACTTATTTATGGAATTTTATCTCATAATTTACCTTTTTTATACCTTATCAAATTTTTTTTCTAAGAGTATTAGTAAACACAATTTTAATGACTTTCTGTTACGCGAAAAAAAAATTCAGAAAGCTGACATCATTTGACATAAAAATCTGATTTGTAATAACTTTTGTTTAATGGACGAAGATACTATAAAAAATAATGACCAATTTTACAAATATATCTTATACGTCGAACATATACATGGCTATAATAACACTAATCGCTTTTTGATGAAAATAAAAATATATAATTTTTACATGATAATTTATACACAAGGATAAAAACAAGTAAATTAAATTATTTTATTATTAAATTATTTTTAATAAAGCTTAAAATGTGTATAAAATGCTACAATTATTCACCCTTCTTGGTGGTTTACTTAATTTTATTACTAAAATTTATACTTAATTTAGCATTTTAATAACAACATATTTAAGATACTATTTAAGAATATTAATTTGAAAAGCTAATTCTAATTATTATAACAACCGTGTTATGCATTATCATATTTATGTCTAAAGGTAGGTACATAAAAAACATTTGATATACAAATGTAGCAATAATGAGGCTTTGTTAAAATAATATGCTTTTCCATTTGAGTAAAGTATTTTTAGTATGACATATTATGATTTATTATTATGAAAAATAAATTCAAAATTTTATCTATACTCAATAGGTTATTTATATTATACAAATATATTTTAAATGTTTCAAGTGTTAACACTTGAAACCATTAATGGTATAGGTTATTTTAAAACAAAACTGCTCCATTTTTATTCGATGATCTGATTTTAATGACTAATAAAACTTTGTTTTTCTGAAGATTATAATAGCAGTTTTAAAATAAATAATTTGCCTTTATAATACTATTTAAGTAGACAATTGTAATAGACATAATATCTTTTATATGATAGGTAACAAATAAATTGTTATTTAGAATACATTGATAGTATAAAAATCTTAGAAAAAAAGGTTGAAACACAATTATGATAAACAAAGATGAACATTTTACAATATACACATATTGGTAAGCATACGAATTTTCAGGATTTGACACGGATCTTAGATAATGCAGTTTTTTTTGTACATTTCATTGTCGATATCGGAGGTTAGTTTTTAGCTAAAAAAAGTAAAGTTTTGAGTTTATTTTTTAAGAAAATTATAATATATAATACTAAAAATATTTTATCCATATGGAAAAGCATTTTATTTTAACAATGCCTCATTATTGTTACATTTGTATATCAAATGTTTTTTATGTACCTAGACAATAGATATGATAATGCATAACACGGTCGTTATTATCACACTTACTCTTCTTAAATTTATATTCTTAAATATGTATTTATAAAACGCTAAATTAAATATAAATTTACGGAAAAAAATTAAAGTGAATCACCAAGGAGGTTGAATACTATAGTAAATCAACTGTTCAATTACTTACATTATATACAGATTAACAGATATATGTGCTGCACAAAATTTAAACATATTTGCCGCATTTGGTAGGTGGAGGCACTCCCTCCAACTACCAAACCTATATTGTTCATTGTAAATGTATTATTTTTGTGTTCATATCTTGCTAAAATGTTTGGCAAAAAAAGTAAATTTTGTGTACTATCGTTACAAATTAAAAACGTGTGAAAACCCACAAAATTATTGTTTTCGATTCTAGGACCCAGTTTATTACAGCCAAACTATACTTTTTTTAAGCAACTTATTAATTTAAGTGTTCCATCAAAATGAGCAATGTTAAGTTGTTCACACTAGTGGTGTAAAATATACCATTCAATCAGTATTATAAAGGACTAGAAATGATTATTAAAGAATAAATCAACTTATTGACACACATGCCGTACTGCCCATTATGTATGTAGTTCACCTAACCTAACCAGACAAAGCATCAAGGTTAAATCAAGAGCATGAATAATATAAGAATAGTAAATAATAAAATTTACTTATAACTTGTATATTTATATTTGTTATAACTTATAAAGTTAAACAATTGACACTATTTACCGCATTTCCATTGACATTTTATTATAAAGAATTAAAAATAAGAGGAGGAAGTAGAAGTAAAAACAAATTGTTGGAATTGATTAGACAATAAAACACAAATTTACTTATTCGGTGAATACTATTTTTATTGGTAGATTGGTATATGTAATAGAAATAATATAATTTATATGACAGATGAAAAAATATATTATCTTATTTGAAATACATTGATATTAGAAAAATCTGAAGGTTTCAACACAATTAGGATGAACATTTAGATGAACATTTTAAAATATACACATATTAGTAAGTAAGCATATGAATTTTCAGAATGTTATACGGATCATGCGGTTTGTTGGTAAATTTATCTGTCGTTAGCGTCGGTTAGTTATTAGCTAAAATAAATATATATGTTAAAAAATTGTGTAAAAAATCGTTTATTTTAAATTATATTACACATGAATTTTAATTCAAATGAAGTTAGGCTCCTTTATAAATTACTATGTACAAGACATTTTCCTTTCAAATACAATTTTAGGATTTACTAATACTCATTATTTTAATTTTGAAATAATTGTCGTTTTAAAATATTAAACTATCATGTGTAAAATAATCGTTTATAACAAGTTTTAAATATAATAATTCAACATTTTCAGCTATATTGAAAACAATTTTAAAACTTAAAGTATGTTTGTAAATCACAAAAACTTATATTATCAACCACTTTTTTAGCCTATATAAGTTTTATACAATCTCAAAAACTCACCTGGTGTTGGTGGTGGTGGAGGTGGTGGTGGTGGTTCTGTTCGTCTTGATCGTTCTACTTTGTATTCAGTAACTAAAAAATAAAAATAAATTTCTTAAATATACATTTTCCTTTATCCTAGTGCAGCATACCTAAACTGTATATATTTATTTTGATCCCAAACCATATAATTTTCTTATAGCCACATGTAATATTCTTAAAATAATATTATCCCAAACTGGATATGCAAAATTATACAATATGTTCATGGACATGCCAAACGTATTCTTATTTTCGACAACATAAGGCATTTGTAGCATTTTATACACATTTTAAGTTTTATTGAAAATAATTAAAAAACTTCTAGTATGTTTGTAAATTTTTAAAGCTTATAAACTGGTATTATCAATTAACTTACATCTATTACGCCCCTCATCATCTGAAATATTGAAAAAAAAAATGACTTAAATATTTATTTTTTATCCTTGTGTATAAACTATCGTGCATAAATTATATTCATGTTTCACGTTTAAGTAATTTATGTAAAAAAATGTATGACTGGATAAACAAAATTATATAATATTGCTAATGATTATATAACTTTATATCCGAATGTAAACTTTTTTTTAGAGAAACACGAAAAAAAATTGTATTTCTTTATTTATTAACAGTACCTAACAAAAATATTTTAAAATATTCCATTTTTACTTGAAACATAAAAGATAGATTTGTAAAATATAAATAACTTTATGAGTATATAATCTAGTTTTGAATTTTTTTTTCTAAAAAAATCATCAGATGTCATATTAAAAATGATTTATTTATATTTTGGAAAAGCATTTTATTTTAACATAACCTCATTATTGTTACATTTGTATACTAAACGGTTTTTATATACTTACATTTTGACATAGATATGATAATGCATAACAAGGTTGTTATAATTAGAATTACGCTTTTAAAATTCATATTCCTAAATAGTATCATAAATATGTATTTTTAAAATGCTAAATGAAATAAAGTTTTTAGGAATAAAATTAAAGTAAACCACCAAGAAGGGTTAATATTTGTAGCATTTTATACACATTTTAAGTTTTATTAAAAATAATTTAAACTCTGCTAGTAAATTTGTAAAGCCCATTAACTGATATTATCCAATTACTTACGTTCATCTCCCGAGTCACCTGAAATATTAAAAAAAAAAATTACTTTTTTTATACTTGTGTATAAATTATGTATATATTTTTTAATCCAAAAGCGTTTAGTTTCATTATAGCCATACATATATATGTATATATGTTCCACGTATAAGTTATACAAAATAATTTTAATACTGAATAAACAAAGCTATATAATATTTTGCTAATAATCTAACAATATAGGTTAGCAAATGTCTATATATATTTTTTTAAAAATAGGTTAAGTCATTTTAAAACTGCTATTATACTTTATCGAACTACTAAAAATAATATTAAGATAGAAATTATGTAAGTCATTGAAATACGACTAATAAATAAAAATACAGCTATTTAAATATAAACTTACTTCCATCAACTCCTAAAACATGAAAAATAGATTTGTAGAACATAAATTAATTAATAACGATAAAAAGTTAATTTAATTGTAAAAAAACACTTGTTTTTAATTACAATCAGTCGAAGTCTTTTTTTTTTACATTTGTATTCTAACTGTTTTTTATGTACCTGTAATTGTTGCCATTACAATGAAAAATGCGGATATTGCAAACAAAATAATCATTTTCAAATTCATTTTTATTAAGAAACAATACTCTAATATTATCCTTAAATATATAAATTTTGAAATGCTAAATCAAATATGTACTTTTGGATTTTAAGTTAAAGTCAAGCACCAAAAATGCTGAATACTAAACTAGAGCAACAGTACAATTGCTTACATTATATACTGAGATATGTGCTGCATAAAACTAATTGACTCATATGGCAGGGAAGGAAGTGGACATTGTTGTTGTGTTCATTATTTGTTCATCTTTTTTAATGTACTATTATTGTGTATACAGTATGTGTTCATATTTTGCTAAAATGTGTGGCCAAAAAATTACATTTTGTGTTCTATTGTTACAAATAAATAACGTAAAAAAACTACAAAAATATGGTTTTTGGTTCTCGAACCTGGTTTAATACAACTAAACTATACCTTTTTTTAGCAACTTATTTATTTAGGTGTTCCATTAAAATGAATAACAAATTATGAGTCATTTTAAGTTTTTCACACTAGTGGTGTAAAATGTATAGGTATTTTAAGTAATATAAAGGACTAGTTATATTTGAAGACTAGCCAATGGCCGAAATAAATCAATTTTTGATATTGCAGTGTTTTTTTAACATATCGTTTAATAATGCAAGTCTGTCTTTACTAGTCATTATGCACTAGGGTTTCATATACATTTTTAAACGTTTTAAGCCCGGCATTTTATTTGTTTAAGTTTAATATCGATACACTAAACACTCCATCTTAGCCTATACATTACCGCAACTTTTTAAGATTAACAATTTTACAAATTTTGAAAACATCATGCAATAATTCTGTGGACAAATAATTAGATCAGTTCTAAATACCGATGTACACAGACTCTAATCCAGAAAATACCATTAACTCTTTTTACCCATTACATTTTTTGGCACAGTTTAAGAATCTAATGTATAAAATCTAGTTATGAAGATAGATCTAGAGCAATGGCAACACTGTTATTTCACCGCCGTATTTGATGTTAATAAATTTAATTTATTTTTTAGACATCTTTAAGAATTTAAAAAAAATTGTAGCCATTTGAAAAAAACTAGATCGATCTTGTTTATAATTGCAATTATATATTAGTAATGTTCTATAAAAGAAGAAAATAAATGGTTCAAACATTGGAGTTTTACTCACAAACCCCTTATTCAGTATAATATTATGACGTTTTAAACGTCGCTAATCAAACAATTTAATTTCAGATTTAGCTGTAAAAATTAAAATAAATAATTTGGATTTTTACCCTTAAAGGACACACGGGAAGAAGGGTAGTAGTTCATGTACGAACATCATTTTAGAGTATAGCAAAAAAAAAGTTTGTGAATTCCTTCCCTCTTTCAGAAGAACCAAAAAAATCACATTAAGTGCTATTTTACCAAAAAAAGTAATTATTTAAACAGGTGTTTCTTGGCTTTAGTGGTTCACCCCGAAGGGAACCCTTTATGACCGCAGACCGACTAGTAGCACTGGGTGCTAATTGCGGACCGGGGAAAGTGTGTCTCAAGAAGAAGTGACCTGCTAGAAGGCCACTTATCGGAGGCCTCTACATCACTTTAGTCGCCTTTTACGACAGGTGTGAGGCTCTTGGTAGAATTCTTTCCCCCCTGACCACAGGGATAACCGCGGCCAGCAGGCTACGATCAACCCTTAACTGAGTAGCTCAGCGAGTTCCTCTGCTTTGTCGATAGTCTACCTCACTGAGTATCGCTCGGTAGGGCTGGTGTTTGCACCGTCCACTCAGTTTGTGCACACGCACATAAGTGACCGTGGGTCTTCCACCAGAGTGGGCTCTTGAGTTCACCCGTACCTCGGCTATAACCCGTAGGATATAGCCGGCAGGATCGTTCCTGTTTCGCGACGCAGTAGGCTCGTGCCTTGACGGTTCGCGATTTCTTGCAATCCGGGGAAGGTACGCGACCAGGAATCGGCTCGTCACCTACCTGGTGTTCAGTATCTCTCACCCATTTCGCTTCAGGTAGAGCACTCGTTTGCAAAACTTCTCAAATGCCGTGTATAAGGCTCTGGTGGATACAAGTGTAGATGGGTCGCACGGCCAAAGGTGACCGTGCCGGTGCACCTCGAGTTGGAGCATGGCTCGATGCTCGTCATGTATTCGACACTGAAACAAGACGTGCTCACCTTTCTTTTCTGGATGGCCACACTCACAATCGGGACTGTCCACCAAGTTGAAAGAATACAATTTTGCATTGAAATCCCAATGACCCAGTATAAACTGGTTAGTATAGTGCGAGCTCCAGTTCGGTGTAGCCAATCTTCTGCTCACCGAAGGAAAGAAAGTGTAAGTCCATCTGCCTTTTATCGATATGTCCCATTTATGCTGCCACGATCGCATTTGTCGGTCCCATTGTTCCCTCAATTCTTAGGATCTTCGGTCTGGCTCTAGTCCTCGTGTCGTATACCACGAGGAGGTCGAGAGGCATATATGCAGATAGCCCCGGTAACGCATCAGTTGACGCCGTTTTATATGCACCAGTGATTCCAAGCAATAGCCTTTCTTCCATACCAGCGCTCTGCACAAGTTTGTTAGGTCAAAGATGTAAACATTTCACCCCTTTCCTATTTCAAAAACGAAATCTTTTAAACTTAAAATTACGGTGAGCTATAAATTCAGTCATATTTTTAAAACCTTTACTTTAGCCCAACTTATTTCTCATCCCCCTAGGGGGTGGGCAAGTTTTTTTTATTATTTTGGCATTTTAGCCGTAATTTCGGGACCTTTAAATTGAAAATTTGTCAGTTGCTAGAACTCATATGTATCCATAACATATTAAACAAAGAAAAAATTCAGGACTACAGTTTTTCTTTAATTACCGGAAAACTGTGTTTTTTTCCAGATTTCGTATTTTTTTAACAAATACACCTAAAATTACCCCACCATGCTCTGTCCCCATTATGCCCGGACCACACTGTACTGGCTTTTTAAATTAATAATCATTATTGATATTCGAACAATTCCCATCACTTATATAGTTTTATCTAATAATGGACAAAATATAAATTTTAATTAATTTTAAAGTACAACTGGGAGATGTTTTATTTTAGATTTGTTGCTTTGGTTTTTTTGGGCTACACTACTGTGATTAGTGACTACAGCACAGAATATAATACCTGGGTGCTACTAATTTTAAATCACTGTTTGAGGAAATACATATATTTTCCTAAATCAGTAAAGATTTTATTTGTAATTTTTTGTTTATTTTTCCAAGATGTTTAAGAAAAAGTGGTAGTATTATGTTCGCTATTTATAATAAGTATTAAATGCAAATTTAATTTAATTGTTGTAACATCCGGGTTCTAAAATGCGAGAAAATAAATGGTATAAACATATGTAAAATCATTTATCGTGTAAATTGTAATTCATTATTGTATTATTGTTTTTTTTATCAAAACCAAGCTGATTTTACAGCGACTGTTGTAATGTAAACAAATAGTAAATTCCTATAAGTATCACAAACTGTGAATTTTATAAGAATTTTCGTATTGTACAAAACAACTTGTATGGTTTTATTTATTTATTTATTTTATTGAAAACGAGGTGTTTTTCTTAACATATTTTGTTTTACAGTGGTTTTTGTATTTATATGTTTGACCTTTTTTATTTCTTGCACAGTAATATCTTGATATTACAATACTTGTACATATATATATATATATATATATATATATTATTTTTAATGATTTGAATATTCGAACAGTTGTAGAATAGTATACATATTGAATTAAATTGTAACTCCTACTTTTATCGATGTAGAAGAATGTTAATATATTTATTTTATTGGGCTAGATCGGTCCAGCGCAGCCTAATAAAATAAATATAACAACTTTTACATGATAAAACGCATGTACTCCCTACAAAAGTTATGCGCAGGGCCTGACAATATACCTTACATATTTATTCAAAACTTTGGACCAAAGCCCTAAAATTAATGTTAAAAATATTCAATAGAATCTTTATCGAAGGCTCTTGGCCAACCACTTGGAAAAATGGTACTATTATACCTATTATCAAACAGGAAAAAGATAAATTTAAACCAGAAGGATATAGACCAATAACTCTATTGAACACCATGTGTAAGATATTGGAAAAATATTTGAACCATAGACTAACATGGCTCCTAGAAAAATACAACTACCTAGCCAAACAACAAAGTGATTTCAGAAAAAATAGAAGCACAATTGACAATCTCTTTCAAATTAAACATGAAGTAAATCAGACCTTCGAAAACAAGCAAATCATGGGACTAGTGAATTTGGACATTTCCAAGGCTTACGACTCAACATGGAGACATATCATATTAATTAAACTCAATAAAATTTTATCCAAAGGCAAAACACTCAATATTATTACCGACTTTTTAAAAGACCGCACATTCCAAGTAAAAGCAAATAGCCAGATGTCCGTTGAATTTTCTCAAGAAAATGGAGTACCCCAAGGCTCAGCCCTGTCATTAACGTTATTTCTGTTAGCCATAAACGACATAACCCAATGCTGTTCCCTACCCGTAAAATGCAACCTTTTTGCAGACGATTTTAACTACTCATGTCGAAGCAGTAATATTAACTCTGTACAAAAATTCCTTCAGATAACCACCAACAATTTAGAAGAATGGGCCGGAAAGACAGGTTTTAACTTCTCTCCAAAAAAATCAAACTGCATAGTATTCACAAAAAAAAGAAAGGTAGGCAAACTTCATATCACTCTCGACGGCATGCCAATTCCCAATAAAAAATCGGTTAAAATCCTTGGCCTTTTCTTTGATCACCGTCTCACGTGGGCATCCCATATACAATACCTAAAGACCTCAACCAACAACGCTCTAAGCTTACTCAAAATACTATCCCACACAGCTTGGGGAGGTGATTCCGAAACACTAATCAAAATCCACAGATCTACTATACAGTCCAGACTAAACTATGGATCCATTATGTTCAAATCTGCAACATACTCTATCCTAAAAGCAATTGATACTATCAATAACAGCGGACTAAGACTAGTTATAGGTGCTTTCCGCAGTAGTCTAATTTTAGGCATATATAACATAACTGGAGAACACCTACCCGAGATAAAAAGGATAGACTTAGCTCTAAAATACATGGTTAGAACAGTTAGAGCCAACTTTAACTCACTCACAGAGGAAAATACTGAAATTCACCAAGAATTAAAAGTAAACGGTATTAACACGGCTCAAATAATTTCAAGAGAACCAATGACCCATCCCCCTTGGATAGCTAATTACGCAATAAATACAGAACTAACTTCCCTCCTAAAACCTCAAACTCCTCCCCCAGTATACAGAAGTCACTTTCTCAGTATACTAGAACAATATAAAGACTACCAAAAAGTATACACCGATGCTTCTAAATCCCAAGACGAAGTTGGCTTTTCAATAATATTCCAAAACAGAAATCTATTATTCAAACTTCCAAGCACATGTTCCATATTCTCGGCTGAAGCAATTACGATACTAGAGGCAATAAAACGAATAATACATTAAGAGCACTCAAAACATATTATTTTTAGTGACTCCCTAAGTACCCTCAACAGCATCAAAAACCAATTCCATCCCGGTGACATCGCAATAAAAATTCAAAACAAACTAAACGAAGCCTCAACTATGAACAAACAAATCACGCTCATGTGGGTTCCTGGACATGCAGGCATCAAAGGTAACGAGTTAGCCGACCAACAGGCTAAAATTGCCACCCAAAATGCGGAAGTAACATTAATACCAGCGCTAACATACGATGACTTAAAAACCCAGATTAATGAGATGTCCAACGACAAATCGCTCCAGTTATGGAAGCAAGAAACTACCAAACTGAACACTATTAAAAGTTCCACTAACCTATGGATTAACAGCTTTCTAAAAAGGAAAGATGAAACAATACTAAACCGCATGCGAATCGGACACACGAGACTAACCCATGGTTATCTAATGGCTAAGGAAGAAACTCCTATATGTGTAGCTTGCGGTGTAAGACTGGCCGTGAAACACATATTAACCGAATGCCTCAAGTACGAACAAGACAGACAAAGGATTGGAATCGACGCGACACTTGACACTTCACTAGGACCAGAACCCGAGAACAATGCCAAGATGATCGACTTCCTAAAATCAACTGACTTATATAACTTAGTTTAAAAATTACACATTCTCTGTAACTAATGGCCATAGATGCCGGGTTGTAAAAAAAAAATGATCAATAAAAAAAAAAAAAGTTATGCATGTTAGCTAAAAGAAAAAATATATTTTAAAAATGTGGGGTACACATATTATATTGGATTTCCTACATTATTCGTAGATTTCCGTCTTACTCTTAATGTACCTCCAGTCTTATTTTTCAAATCTTTGGCGTAAAGCTAAAGTTTACATTTTTGTCCTAACAAAGGGTATCTTTTAAGTAAGATCTGATTTATAAACTTTTTACATGAAAATATCAGATCAGCTGCTTACCCGGCCGAAAAAGTAATATTTATAATTAAAAATACTAAAAAACGTACAAAAACTAAATAAGATCACGCTAAATAGACGTGAATAAAAATATTGAATTGAATTGATAATTATTTTCGAATCATAACTTGCTTGTATTAAAAAAATTCATAAAATCTGCCAAAAAACACAGTTTTTTGGCAATTAAAAAAAAATTGTAGTCCTCATTTTTCACCTGTTTAGTATGTTATAGATTAACATGAGTCCTATCTTCTGACTAATATTCAACTATCAGGTCTTAAAAATACGCCTATAAAACAAAACAATGTCCATTGCCTTTGATAAGGGGAGGAGAGAGTGAGGAAAAAGTATATTAAAAATTGAAAATACTGTCGTGGGGGCACGGAGTGATGATGTGTGATTAATAGTATACAGATACGTTACTCGAATAAATTTGTCCTGTGATTCAAAAGCTTTTTATATAATTATTTTGAGCGTATTTAGAAACTAAAGGCCTGAAAATTAGACTATAAGATAGTTCACTGTAGCCATATAACACATAAAATCTGAAAAATATTTTAATTATACACTAGTTGATTACGATAAATGGTGCAGATGGTACATATTTATTATAGGCCATATTGCTTAAGTTCATAAAATATAATCAATCGTTACCATCCATAATACATAAGTCGTATCCAGTAACGTAGCCAGAAATTTGTGGGACCCAGATTCAGTATAAATTTATAGAAATCCTTCTTAAAGGTTAGCTTTAATTTTGTTTTGACGCAGAGTGATTATCACCCTTCCCCTCGTTCCAGGATTTTTTGATTTTAAATGGTTATTCCATTATACAACTCACATTTAAACATGTATTTAGTATTTTTGTTTTGTTGACAAACAGAATACCTTTCAAAAAACAACTTGTTTTCAGTAAACCACGAATCATATAATATGGTACTTTTTTATGTAGATTTTCCTCGTAGGCACTTTATAGTAACTTTAATCCAAAAAAATGTGATGTAAAACTATGGACAATTTGTTTTTTGTCAATATGACTACTAGTAAAGGTAAATCAGGACCATTCTAACTGGTATTTGTTATATTGTAAATAATATATTTATATATGTTATACATATAATAAAACAAGACTTGCCAAAATACCACTTGTTCTTCGTAAAAAAAAATAAAATTATAAAAATTGTGTTCGTACTAGCATTTATAAAGGCGCATTGTATAAGCAATTTTTTACTAAAACCTAACATTAAGCTAAAATGTGTTAAATAGAAAAGGAGAATCTATTTTGATACTTAATTTTTTTCTACAATTTTAATATCGTATTCGGTATGTAGGATCTATTTTTATACGAAAACTTGTGTTTCTACTTCAAACGTAGTGTCACTAAGAATATCTTGATTTAAGTTTTCAAAAAACATTTGAAGCCTTCATAACATTTTTACGGCATCGATCGTGGCATAATTTTGTTTTTGTTAATAATTATTTAGGTTTAAAAAAAGCGAACAAAAAACAACTCAATATTTTACTTTAAAATGTATTTACGTTATATAAATTAAACGATAAGCTTGTATGAAAAAAACAAAATGAGTTTTATGATTCATGTCTAGAATGTAAAAAAACAGTACAATGGGGTCGGGGTAAAGTGGGAACGAAGAGTTCACAAGTACACAAACGTCCTATTTTACCTTTACAATTAGTCATATATAACAAAACAACAAAATGTCCATAGTTTCAATTACATTTTTAGGATTTAAGTTGCTAAAAGTGCCTACGCGCAATATCTACATAAAAAATACCATATTATATGATTTGTTGTTTTTTGAAACGTATTCTGTTTTGTTAACAAAACCAAATTACTAAATACATGTAAATGTGACATATAAAATAAAATAACCATTTAAAATCAATAAATTCTGGAACGAGGGAAGGGTGATGATAATCAATCTGCGTCAAGATTAGAATTATTACCTATATTTTAAAGAACTACCTTATTGTCTAATTTTTAGTCATTAAGATTCTAAATACGCTCACAAAAGTTATATACAGAGCTTTTGAATCGCCGGACAAATTTCTTCGAGTAACATAATATTATCTCTATAGATCACACTTCATCATGCCGCTGATGTGATATTTTCATAGAGATAGTTTATAAATCAGATCTCATCTAAAAATGATTTTAAGTCATTTTTGATCTTGTTAGGACAAAAATGTAAACATTTCACCGTTTCCCTATTTAAAAATCGAATAAATGTACATACGATAAAAATGTACATTTTTAAGCAGGATATCCATAACTACGACATGTGTTATGGTTAGTCACAATTGTTTATATTTTATAAATTTAAACAATAAAAAACGGGTCATAGACCATTTTTGATTTTTTAGACGTTATTTTAAGACGTCATAGTTGAAAATATCGAGCGCGTGTATTGTTCAAATATTATGTGTTTTCATATTAAACTAAAAAAATATGTTTTTGTACATGAGTGTACAAATACATAAGTTTGAAAAAAAAACAGATATGGGTAACGTTATGATGACTTAAGCTCAACAAATTTTGATAATACAAAATAAAACTCAATTAAAAACATGTCTATATAAAATAATATTGTTCCTGGACCGAGCTGTTTATATAGTCCCAAAAGACATAAGTTAGCTTCAACATGTTCTTAATAGATTTGTTTTTACAAGCTCCAACTCCAAGTATTTAGTTTGGCCTTTTATGTACTTAAATTTTTGAACAATTTATTTTCTTATTTTATAGAACATTGATTTTACAATAACATAATTACAATTATAAACAAGATCGATCTAGTTTTTTTCAAATGGCTACAATTTTTTTTAAATTCCTAAAGATGTCTAAAAAATAAATATAATTAATTAATATCAAATACGGCGGTGAAATAACAGTGTTGCCATTGCTCTAGATCTATCTTCACAATAAGATTTCATACATTAGATTCTTAAACTGTGCCAAAAAAATGTAATGGGTAAAAAGAGTTAATGGTATTTTCTGGGTTCAAGTCTGTGTACATCGGTATTAAGAACTGATCTAATTATTTTTCCACAGCATTATTGCATGATGTATTCAAAATTTGTAAAAATGTTAATCATAAAAAGTTGTGGTAATGTCCTATACATCGGTATCAAACTGAAACAAATAAAATGCCAGGCTTAAAATGTTTAAAAATGTATATGAAACCCTAGTGCATAATGACTAGTAAAGACAGACTTGCATTATTAAACGACATGTTAAAAAATACTGCAATATCAAAAATTGATTTATTTCGGCCATTGGCTAGTCTTCAAAAATAACTAGTCCTTTATATTACTTTAAATGCCTATACATTTTACACCACTAGTGTGAAAAACTTAAAACGACTCATAATATGTTATTAATTTTGTTGGAACACTTAAATAAATAAGTTGCTTAAAAAAAGGTATAGTTGGGCTGTATTAAACCAGGTTCTAGATCCAAAAACAATAACTTTGTGGGTTTTTTACATGTTTTTTATTTGTAACAATAGTACACAAAATGTACTTATTTGGCTAAACATTTTAGCAAAATATGAACACATACTGTATACACATTAATAATAGATCAACAATGAAAAATGAACAATCCCTTTACCTACCAAATAAAAATGACTCATAATATGTTATTCATTTTGATGGAACACTTAAATATATAAGTTGCTAAAAAAAGGTATAGTTTAGCTGTATTAAACCAGGTTCGAGAACCAAAAACCATATTTTTGTAGTTTTTTTACGTTATTTATTTGTAACAATAGAACACAAAATGTAATTTTTTGGCCACACATTTTAGCAAAATATGAACACATACTGTATACACAATAATAATACATTAAAAAAGATGAACACAACAACAATGTACACTTCCTTCCCTACCATATGCGTCAAATAGATTTATGCAGCACATATCTCTGTATATAATGTCAGCAATTGTACGGTTGCTCTAGTATAGTATTCAGCATTTTTTGTGCTTGACTTTAACTTAAAATCCAAAAGTACATATTAAATTTAGCATTTCAAAATTGATATTTTTTAACATAATATATGAGTATAGTTTCTTAATAAAAATGAATTTGAAAATGATTATTTTGTTTGCAATATCCACATTTTTCATTGTAATGGCAACGTTTACAGGTACATAAAAACAGTTAGAATACAAATGTAAAAAAAAGACTTCGACTGATTGTAATTAAAAACAAGTGCTTTTTTACAATTAAATTAACTTTTTATCGTTATTAATTAATTTATGTTCTACAAATCTATTTTTCATGTTTTAGGTGTTGATGGAAGTAAGTTTATAATTAAATAGCTGTATTTTTATTTATTAATCGTATTTCAATGACTTACATAATTTATATCTTTATATTATTTTTAGTAGTTCGATAAAGTATAATAGCAGTTTTAAAATGACTTAACCTATTTTTAAAATAATATATTTGTGGACATTCGCTAACCTATATTATTAGATTATTAGCAATATATTATATAGCTTTGTTTATTCAGTATTAAAATTATTTTATATAACTTATACGTGGAACATATATATATATAAATATATATGGCTATAATGAAACTAAACGCTTTTCGATTAAAAACAATTTATATAATTTATAAACGAGGATAAAAAAAGTTTTTTTTTTTTTTTTTTAATATTTCAGGTGACTCGGAAGATGAACGTAAGTAAATGGATAATATCAGTTTATTAGCTTTACAAATTTATTAGCAGAGTTTAAAATATTTTTAATAAAACTTAAAATGTGTATAAAATGCTACAAATATTCACCCTTCTTGGTGGTTTACTTTAATTCATAAAAATTTTATTTCATTGAGCATTTTAAACATACATATTTAAGATGATATTTAGAAATATGAATTTTAAAAGCGTAATTCTAATTATAACAACCGTATTATGCATTATCATATCTATGTCAAAAATAAAGTACATAAAAACTGTTTAATATACAAATGTAACAATAATGAGGTTGTGTTAAAATAAAATGCTTTTCTATATGAGTGAAACGTTTTTGATATGACATTTGATGATTTTTTTAGAAAAATATATTCTAAACTAGATTATATACTCATAAATATACTCATAAAGTTATTTATATTTTACAAATCTATTTTTTATATTTCAAGTGTTAATGGAATATTTTAAAATATAATTGTTCCATTTTTATTGTTCTGATTTCAATGACTGATATAACTATTTTTAACCTTTATAATAATATTTAAGTAGATAATTAAAACTCATATTAAATGGGAAATTGAAAACGAAAAACTTAGAAATGTTTGTTAGGTACTGTTAATAAATAAAGAAATAAAATTTTTTTTCGTGTTTCTCTAAAAAAATATTTACAGTGGGACATAAAGTTATATGATCATTAGCAATATTATGTAATTTTGTTTATCAAGTCATACATTTTTTTTACATATATTACTTAAACGTGAAACATACATGTATATAATTTATGCATGATAGTTTATACACAAGTATAAAAAATAAACATTTAAGTCATTTTTTTCTCAATATTTCAGGTGACGAGGGGCAAAAAAAACGTAAGTTAATTGATAATATCAGTTTATAAGCTCTACAAATATACAAACATACTAGTAGTTTTTTAATTCTTTTCAATAAAGCTTAAAATGTGTATAAAATGCTACAAATGCCTTATGTTGTCGAAAATAAGAATACGTTTGACATGTCCATGAACATGTTGTATAATTTTGCATATCCAGTTTGGGATAATATTATTTTAAGATTATTACATGTGGCTATAAGAAAATTAAATGGTTTGGGATCAAAATAAATATGTATACTTTAGGTGTGATGCACTAGGATAAAGAAAAATATATATTAAAGTAATTTTTTTTCGATTTTTTAGTTAAGATAGTTGATGTAGGACCACCACTACCACCACCACCACCACCACCAGGTGAGTTTTTGAAATTGTATAAAACTTACATAGGCTAAACAAGTGTAATGTTTTATGCAATTTTATCATTTGTTTTTTAAATGACTGTAAGTTGGTTGATAATATACGTTTTTGTGATTTACAAACATACTTTAAGATTTAAAATTTTTTTCAATATAGCTGAAAATGTTGAACTATTATATTTAAAACTTGTTATAAACGATTATTTTACACATGATAGTTTAATATTTTAAGACGACAATTATTTCAAAATTAAAATAATGAGTATTAGTAAATCCTAAAATTGTATTTGAAAGGAAAATGTCTTGTACATAGTAATTTATAAAGGAGCCTAACTTCATTTGAATTAAAATTCATGTGTAATATAATTTAAAATAAACGATTTTTTACACAAATTTTTAACATATATATTTATTTTAGCTAATAACTAACCGACGCTAACGACAGATAAATTTACCAACAAACCGCATGATCCGTATCACATTCTGAAAATTCATATGCTTAGCTACTAATATGTGTGTATTGTAAAATGTTCATCTGAATGTTCATCCTAATTGTGTTGAAACCTTCAGATTTTTCTATGTGATATGTGCTGCACACTGATCATTCTTAATGTATTATTTTTGTGTATACAGTATGTGTTCATATTTTGCTGAAAAGTTTGGCCAAAAAAATACATGTTGTGTACTATTGTTACAAATAAAAAACGTATAAAAAAACCACTAAGTTATTTTTTTCGGTTGAAAAATCCATTAATTACTTTTTACTCATTTTGTTTTTTTGGCACAGTTTAAGAACCTATGAAAACGTATGAAAATGTATGAAAACTTAAGTGAAGATAAATCAAGCGCAATGGTAACACTGTTATTTCACGGCCGTATTTGAAATTAACTAATTAAATTTATTTTCATATTAAACATTTTTTATACACCTTTTGACTTAACTTAACTTTATTACGCTCATAGTAAGATTTCCCTCATTATTTTACTCAAAACATACCTTCAGTCTAACTTTTCAAACCTTTGGCTTAAAGCCAACTAGTTAAACTATTATTTAAAAAAGTTGTAGCTCAACCGTAATTTTAAGTTTAAAAATTCGATCCAATCGTATGTAAATTTTTCGATTTTAAAATGAGGAAGGGGTGAAGTGTTTTACATTTTTTATCTAACAAAGTAACTTTTACATGAAAAAACCGATCAGCGGCTTACCCTGCCGAAAAAATATTATTTTAAATAAGTTGAAATTAAAAATACTAAAACGCGTACAAAAACTAAATAAGATCACTTTATATAGATGTGTATAAAAATATTGACTTCAATTGATAATTACTTTCGAATTTGAACGTGCTTGTATTAAAATTCACAAAATTTGCGAAAAACACTTTTTTGGCAATCAAAAAAAAATGTGTAGTCCTCATTTTTGCCTTGTTTAGTATGTTATAGATAAACATGAGTCTTGTCTGCTGAATAATTTTTAACTATAAGGTCCTTATGTGTTATATGGATGTTATCCAGTAACGTAGCCAGAAACTTGTGGGCCCCAGATCCAGTTTAAAGTTTAACAAATCCTTTTAATAGATAGCTTATAATGTTTATTTTGACGCTGAGTGATCATCATCCTTTCCCTCGTCCCAGGATTTATTGATTTCATATGGTTATACCATTTAACAACTCACATTTTAACATGTACTTAGTATTTTTGTTTTTTGTTAAAAAAACAGATAATTTTTCAAAAAACAACTTGTTTTCGGTAAACAATAAATGATATAATATGGTATCTTTTATGTGGAGTTTGCGTGTAGTTACTTTATGTGTATAGTAACTTTAATCCTGAAAAATATAATCCATGGACATTTGGGTTTTTTCAAAATATGACTACTTACTTGTAATGGTAAAGTAGGATGTGTGTAACTGGTATTTGTCATATGTAAAATAATGTATGTAATATAGGGTAATGTTGACTTTGTACAACACAGACATTTTTGGCTAAACTTTTTAATACAAGTTGTAATTTAATATACTATACTTAAAATAGTAACAATTAAACTCAGGGACCTTCGTCCTTGAGTTTAATTGTAGTGTAAACAAATGGCAAACGTCTGTTGGTCATAAGATTCAACTTAATTATTGCTTTTTAGAAAAAACAAGTTGTTTTTATAGGTCGTTTCGTCGTTTGGGAATAAAAGGGTTTGAATTATTTTTCTGAAATTACTGTAGCCATGTAAAAAAATGAAAAATCTTCAAAGCTTAACACATTAAACAGTGTTATGTTTTACAAAAAAATGTATAGTTTTTTTTTTTGTTTAACTTAGGATCAACTAATATTCAAATTACAAAATCTGCTAAAAAACACATTATTTTGGCAGTAAAAATATTGTTGTGGTATTGATGTTTTCCCCTGCTCAATATGTTATAGATAGAGTCCTACTTTCTGACCAATTTTTAACTGTGTGGTCTTAAAGTTACGCCTGTAAAACCAAAATATGTCCATCACCCGTGATAGGACAGCGATGAAAAAGTATAATTAAAAATTGAGGCTATTTGTTGAATCAACAAACCACTTGTTTTCGGTTAACAACTAACCATATTATATGGTATTCTTTGTGTAGGCACTTATAGTAACTTTAATCCTAAAAATGTAAAACAATGTACATTTGGTTTTTTTGCCAAATATGACTACATGTAAAGGAAAAATAGGACGATTTCAATTGGTATTTGTCATATTGTATCCATAATGGGACTATGTAAAAAAGCACATAAATTTATGTGTACATTTGCAAAGACTTGTTTTTTTATGTTTCAAATAAACATTTGGATTCTTTTAACTTTAGTTAAATCTTCTGTTTACACAAAAGCTAATGATAGATTTATTATTGCATTATGAACACAATAAAAAAAAAATTGTGTAAACTAGAAAAAGAGATATACGTATATAAGTGACAAAACATACTTTTCAGTATTGTTAGTGGGTTTTATACAGAATATGTATTCGCTATATTTTTGAAAAAATATGGTATAAGTTCAAACGATCAGAAACACAAATAAGAAAACTAGATTTGCTAAAATACATCTTGTGCATAACAAAAACAAAAAATAATAAATCTATAAAAGTTGTTTTTGTAAAATACAACAGTTCTTACATTAGGCATCTTCACTAGCATTTATTAGGGCGCATTGTTTAGGAATTTTTTTTACTAAAACTTAACATTAAGCTAAAATTTATATATATTAGAAAAGAAGTATCTATTTTGATATTTAATTTTACGAACATCTTTTTCTGTATTTCTACTTCAAACGTACAGTTCCAAAGATAACTTTGATTTAAGTTTAGAAAAAACATTTGAAAACTTGGCACAATTTTGAAATTAATTTTTGTTAACTAATTTTTTTAGTTTAAAAAAGTTAAAAATCACAGTTTTTTAACATTAAAATAATAAATTTTCTGAAAAAAATTAAAAAAATTGTGCCACGATCGATGCCTCGAAAATGTTATGAAAAAGTAAAATGAGTTGTTTTTTTATCAAAAATAAGGGTAGAGACCCTTTAACTCATAAAATGTGTGGTGCAAACAGTTATTTATGTTTTGTTTACATTATCAAACGACATAAATCGTATCGTGCGATTTTGTACAACACAGAAATCCTAACTAAAATAATAGTGTTTAATCATATCCAATATATATATTAGGATTCCCATTTCACCTTATAACATATAATAATCATATACTATTTATAGTATACATTTTTTTGTATTATTATTTTAAGATGCCCAAGAAAATTTGTTAATTCGGTTCATTATTTATAATATGTATTGAATAACACAATTTAAAAATACCATATATAATTATTGTAAAATCAGGGTTCTACAGTACAAGAAAATAAATAGTCTAACATTTAAGTACAAAAATAACGGAACGTTATACTTTAAAAAATCCCTTTTTTTCGAAATTTTTTTTAGTAGTTTGTTTGTAGGATTTACAAATATTTGTTGCGATTTGAAGACTCTAGGTCGATCTTTAAAATGTATGAAACCTATAGTTCATTGTCATTAATTTAAATGGCTATAGATATTGTGAAAAACCACATGTTTTCGATAGGAATAAAATAAAACTATACAAATTGTTAAAAAATACTGTATATTCTAATGTAAGAAAAAATATCGTTGGCTTTTGAGTAAACAGTAAAACATTGGAACACATACAATTTTGTTTAACTCTAAAAATCTCTTTATGTAGCTAAGTATATTTAGAGGGGAAACAAAATTACATTGTAATAATATTATAAAAATAAAAAAAAAAATTATGAAAAAATATAAAGTTAGTTTGCGGTTAAATGGTATTAAAGATTTCAGGGTTCTCTTTTAACGTATTAAATGTGTTCTATCAATTGATTTTATTTACAAAATAATGTGATTTTGTACACGATTTTACAAAAAAATCAATTGCGCTCACCTTATTGTGTATTCGGTTTATTTTTTTATTGTAACTAACAAAAAATATCAGAAAGTTTATTTTCAATTATAGTTGATTTGGGATAAGTTTTTAAGGGAGTTGGCTAATTTATTACACAAGGATCGATGGGAGGGTAGACGAGTGTATGGATGGCTCTAGCTCTTAACAAATCATAGAGGGGACGGAGAGGTCACCGGTCTACAGGTATTGTAATAAATAAAAGTGTTAAAATTGTTAAAATAACTGTGACGAGTACTTATTTTTTCATTGTATTTTTTTATCAAAACCAAGCTGTTTCTCACAGCGACTGTTGGAATGTAAACAAATGGTAAGTTACTATAGGTATCACAAACTTTGAACATTATAAGAATCTTCGTATTTTACATATTTTGTTTTGCAGTTGTGTTTGTATTAATATATGTTTGACCTATTTTATTTCTTGCACAATAGAATCTCGATACAATATTTCTCTACAATTTGTATGGTTTTAAATTGCACGGTTATTTTTCAACATGATAATATGTTGTTAGCAAAGATAACGTGTCGTTTTTACAACGACCAATGCGGCATAAATAAATTACAACACCTCTAAGAATCGTATACTTGTAATTTTTAACGACTTAAGAACATGATTTACATAATTTTGACTCTGAAAAAGTAAAAAGAAGAAATTGGTTACAATTCGTCTCAAACATATTATAAGACTTAAGGACAAAAAACCTAAATATCAACACTCCTAAATGTTTATAGCTTTATGCGAAACATAATTAAAATTTATATTATTGTGTTTGAAAGTTAAACATTTTTTTCACCATTTTCAGTACCAAAAAAATACTAATAATTGTCTAATTGATCGTCAAACACTTGATATGAACAGCCACAGCGAATATAATTGGAGTTGTGATATTTTAGCTTTGTTGTTTTGTATTTTTGATTACAACCTAAAATATAATATTTAATAATTTATCTAATGCAGTGCATTATGGTAGGAGAATTTTGGGTTAGGGGTGCCGGGTGGTTACAGATCTTTAAGCAATATCATTGTTTGAGCGATAAAATCAATTTCAAAATAACGCTTGTCTAACGGACACAGATATACTTCTGTGCCGTCTGACAGCGGAAGTGTCAGAATATATAATTGTTATTGTTGAATTCTATTAACGTTTTATTGTTTTTTTTTTTATCAAACACGAGTATTATTCAACCTTTAAAATTGTAGGTATACTTAAAAATAAAGAGGAAAAAACGATTAAAATAGCTCATGGAATTGTAGACCTAATATCATTAACCATATAAAAAAATAAACTCATAACATTGTTTCACTTATAGTTATAAGAGTTTAATAGTTAAGACTGAAAGGGAAGTGCGGATGGGAAGTTGATTCAATTCTTAAGAATGTTTCGTTATAAAACATTTATGGGTGCAGTAGCAATAATGTATTTATGAAATAAAAACACATTTTTATTGAATATAACATTATTTTTGGTTGAGCTTCTGACCCAGGTGCAAGTTTATTTTTAAAACTATTATTTTTTTGTTATTTGTCTTTATATGTTTTAACAAACAAGCATTCAAAGTAGAACTATACTTTACAAAAGCTATAGCGAATACTTAATCTGTATTTGTTCTGATTTTGACTTAATATTATAGTTGAATTAATATTATTTAATAGTTTAACTAAAAAAAAATATACAACTAATATCAGCTGTAATTATAACACTTTGGTAGTTGGAATCAAAATCAAAATTTGGACACTAAAAAATTGCTGCAATTACTCTTCGGTTTTAGGCGCATAGTTTAACTCTTAAATGTTTAAAATGTATTGATAATTTATGCTCAACTAGTTTTTCAAAGAATTTTGGTAGGGAGCTGAGTTTAGAAATTAGACGATAATTAATTATTTCAGCTCTGGCTCCAGCATTTCGAATTGGAGTGACAAAACTTTAAAAATATAAAATATTTAAATATAACATATTAATACATATTCTGTATAAAACCCACTAACAATACTGAAAAGTATGTTTTGTCACTTATATACGTATATCTCTTTTTCTAGTTTACACAATTTTTTTTTTATTGTGTTCATAATGCAATAATAAATCTATCATTAGCTTTTGTGTAAACAGAAGATTTAACTAAAGTTAAAAGAATCCAAATGTTTATTTGAAACATAAAAAAACAATCTTTGCAAATGTACACATAAATTTATGTGCTTTTTTACATAGTCCCATTATGGATACAATATGACAAATATCAATTGAAATCGTCCTATTTTTTTCTTTACAAGTAGTCATATTTGGCAAAAAAACCAAATGTACATTGTTTTACATTTTTAGGATTAAAGTTACTATAAGTGCCTACACAAAAAATACCATAAAATATGGTTAGTTGTTAACCGAAAACAAGTGGTTTGTTGAATCGTATTATGTTTTGTTAACAAAACAAAAATATTAAATACATGTTTAAATGTGAGTTGTAAAATGGAATAAATTCATTAAAATCAATAAATATTGGGACGAGGGGAAGGGTTGATAATCAATCTGCGTCAAAATAAAAATTATAACCTATATTTTAAAGAATTACCTTATAGTGTAATTTTTAGACATTAAGTTTCTAAATACGATCATAGAAGTTACATACAGAGTTTGTGAATCGCTGGACAATTTTTTTCGAATAACATACATGTTATCTTTATAGATCACACACTATCATGCCGTGTTCCACGACAGTAGCCTCAATTTTTAATTATACTTTTCATCGCCCTCCTATCACAGGTGATGGACATATTTTGGTTTTACAGGGGTAACTTTAAGATCACACAGTTAAAAATTAGTCAGAAAGCAGGACTCTATCTATAACATATCAAGCAGGGGAAAACATCAAGACCACAACAATTTTTTTACTGCCAAAATAATGTGTTTTTTAGCAGATTTTGTAATTTGAAAATTAGTTGATCCTAAGTCGAACAAAAAAAAAACTATACATTATATACGTTATATTGTAAAATATAACTCTGTTTAATGTGTTAAGCTTTGAAGATTTTTCATTTTTTTACATTGCTACAGTAATTTCAGAAAAATAATTCAAACACTTAATACACAAACGACGAAACGACCTATAAAACCAACTTGTTTTTTCTAAAGAACAATAATAAAGTTGAATCTTATGACCAACAGACGTTTGCCATTTGTTTACATTGCAACAGACGTTGTGAAATATTCGAATACATATAAAAAGCTCTTTATGTAGCTAAAAATGATAGGAAACAAAATTACATTGTAATAATATTAAAAAAACCAGTACAGTGGGGTCGGGGCATAGTGGGGACGGAGCATAGTGGGGACGGGGAGGTCACAGGTTTATAGGAATTTTTAAATCTGAAAGTGATAAAATCACTTTCGAAAAAACGCTTCGATGCAAATCGGTAGTTAGTATTTTCAAGGCAGTACAATCTAAACCAAGCACAGTGTAAGCTAGCAAAGTTAGAAAGTATTAAATTGAATCGGCCATTTCAAAAACGACTTAGGTCACCGATTTTTCAAAACTGTCTTTTTATCAAATGTAATAATTATATACTTTGCTACGTATTCTGTGTGAAAACTCAATTTGTCAGACTCGTATTTAATACAAATGTTGAGTACAAGAAATTTGAATCACTGCAAAATATATTTATGAAGTTTCTTGTGGCTAGTGTAACATTTCAAATTTGTGACTTGTGTCGTTTTTTAAATGACTGATAAAATTACAAAATAGAAGCATCAAAGCGTTTATTTGAAAGCGATTTTATTCAATTTTATCACTTTTATTTATAATAATTCTTGTAGACCTGTGACCTCTCCGTTTCCTCATTGCTTTGATTACATTATGCCAATACTCTACTGTACTAGTCCTCTCGGATAAAATCGCTTTCAAATAAACGCTTTGATGCTTCTATTTTGTAATTTTATCAGTCATTTAAAAAACGACACAAGTCACAAATTTGAAATGTTACACTAGCCACAAGAAACTTCATAAATATATTTTGCAGTGATTCAAATTTCTTGTACTCAACATTTGTATTAAATACGAGTCTGACAAATTGAGTTTTCACACAGAATACGTAGCAAAGTATATAATTATTACATTTGATAAAAAGACAGTTTTGAAAAATCGGTGACCTAAGTCGTTTTTGAAATGGCCGATTCAATTTAATACTTTCTAACTTTGCTAGCTTACACTGTGCTTGGTTTAGATTGTACTGCCTTGAAAATACTAACTACCGATTTGCATCGAAGCGTTTTTTCGAAAGTGATTTTATCACTTTCAGATTTAAAAATTCCTATAAACCTGTGACCTCCCCGTCCCCACTATGCTCCGTCCCCACTATGCCCCGACCCCACTGTACTGGTTTTTTTTTTTGTTTTTTCAACTTTCGCCTGTGAAGAGTTAAACTTTTTCAACTTTTACCCCCCCAAAGTACCAACTAGATGAAAATTGCGATTTATAGAGTTGCTATTCGAAGGAATTGGTCCAGTATTAAAGAAGTTACAGTGTATACAGATAAAAAAAAAACATACATCAGAGTAAAACCAATACCTTCTCGCTTTGCATCGAAGCTAAAACATTTTTCTGGATTTTTGTGAAAAAGGCATTAAAAGGGGTCAAATTATATGTTTTTGGGGTCGGTGATTACGAATTTGTTATCAGTTCTCAATTTTAATCAGCCAGAAAGAACTTAAGTAAAAAAAAAAAAAAATTGAACTTTGTGTCAACTTAAAGTCAAAAGTGTTACTTGAGCACAAAACTCAATAGTATCATTCTGCATAGATCTACATAAAATTGTTTTAATGATTTGATAACAATTTTTTAAAGATTTCAAGTGTTTTTTGTTAAAATATACGCAATCTGCGAAAACACAGTTTTCCGGCTATTAAAAAAAAACTGTAGTGCCGAATTATTTTTCCGTTTAATATGTTATGGATACATATGAGTTCCAACTACTGGCAAATTTTCAACCCAAAGGTCTTAAAATTACGGCTAAAAACTCCGAAAAACAAAAAAACCTGTATCCCCCCTAGGGGGGTGGGCATTGGGTTAAATTCAAATTTGATATAACTGACGTGCGCGGGCATACAAAATAAATATTTCTTATAAATTTCAACTCGATCCGACTGTTTTTCTCGAAGCTATAGCCAGTAAAAGTTCTAACTTAAGAACTCGTACGGTTTTTTTTTTTGTTTTTTCAACTTTCGCCTGTGAAGAGTTAAACTTTTTCAACTTTTACCCCCCCAAAGTACCAACTAGATGAAAATTGCGATTTATAGAGTTGCTATTCGAAGGAATTGGTCCAGTATTAAAGAAGTTACAGTGTATACAGATAAAAAAAAAACATACATCAGAGTAAAACCAATACCTTCTCGCTTTGCATCGAAGCTAAAACATTTTTTTTTATGAAGAACATGTTGTATTTCGGCAATCATTGTTTTATTATTTGTGTTTCTGATCGTTTGGATTTTGTACTATATTTTTCCAAAAATGTAACGAATACAAATTTTGTATAAAAACTAATAAGGATACTTAAAACAATTTTATTGTTACCTACGTACATCTTGACGTTTTCTAGTAACCATATTTTTTTTTTATTATGTTCATATTAAATTATAATAAATGTGTTTTTAGCGTTTGTATAAACAGAAGATTTAACGAAAATACAATAATCCAAATGTCTATTTAAATTATTTATTTCAATCCGTACGACAAAAATATAAGGACGAAGGTCCTTGAGTTTAATTGTTACTATTTTAAGTATAGTATATTAAATTACAACTTGTATAAAAAAGTTTAGCTAAAATGTCTGTGTTGTACAAAGTCAAAATTACCCTACATTACATACATTATTTTACATAAACAAAAATTTAACAAAAAACAAAAATACTAAGTACTTGTTAAAATGAGAATTGTAAAATGGTATAACCATTTAAAATCAATAAATCCTGGGACGAGGGGAAGGATGATAATCACTCAGCGTCAAAATAAAAATTATAAGCTATCTATTAGAAGGATTTGTTTAACTCTGAACTGAATCTGGGGCCCACAAATTTCTGGCTACGTTACTGGATAACATCCATATAACACATAAGGACCTTATAGTTAAAAATTATTCAGCAGACAAGACTCATGTTTATCTATAACATACTAAACAAGGCAAATTTGTGGACTACACATTTTTTTTGATTGCCAAAAAAGTGTGTTTTTCGCAAATTTTGTGAATTTTAATACAAGCACGTTCAAATTCGAAAGTAATTATCAATTTAAGTCAATATTTTTATACACATCTATTTAAAGTGATCTTATTTAGTTTTTGTACGTGTTTTAGTATTTTTAATTTTAACTTATTTTAAATAATATTTTTTCAGCAGGGTAAGCCGTTGATCGGGTTTTTTCATGTAAAAGTTACTTTGTCAGGTACAAAATGTAAAACACTTCACCCCTTCACTCATTTTAAAATCGAAAAAATTCACATACGATAGGATCGCATTTTTAAACTTAAAATTACGGCAATCATTGTTTTATTATTTGTGTAACGAAAATACAATAATCCAAATATAAATTACTTATTTCACCCCTTACGACAAAAAGATAAGGACGAAGGTTTTTGAGTTTAATTGTTACTATTTTAAGTATAGTATATTAAATTACAACTTGTACTATACATTTTAGCTAAAATATCTGTGTTGTATAAAGTCAACATTACCTTACATTACATACATTATTTTACATATGAAAAATGCCAGTTAGAGTCATCCTGTTTTACCATTACAATAGTAGGTAGACATATTTGACAAAAAACCAAATGTCCATAGATTATATTTTTCAGGATTAAAGTTACTATAAACATAAAGTAACATAAGTAGTAGGAAGTCTTATTTAGTTTTTGTACGTGTTTTTAATTTTAACTTATTTTAAATAATATTTTTTCGGCCGGGTAAGCCGCTGATCTGTTTTTTTCATGTAAAAATTAATTCACATGATTAATTTTCGGATATATCCGTGTCAATGGTAGTTAACCAACGTTTCAGATCCTTTGCAGGGTCCATCTTCAGGGTCATGTCACGACTGTTCCGCTGCCGTGATTGTATGACAGCGAAATTATTCATGTGATATTACAATCCGCGAAACCTTCAACACATTCATAAAAGTTACTTCGTTAGGTAAAAAATGTAAACATTTCACCCCTTCCTCATTTTAAAATCGAAAAAATTTACTTACGAAAGGATCGTATTTTTAAACTTAAAATTCCGGTTGAGCTACAACTTGTTGTAATAATAGTTTAACTAGCTGGCTTTAAGCCAAAGGTTTGAAAAGTTAGACTGAAGGTAAGTTTTGAGTAAAATAATGAGGGAAATCTTACTATGACCGTAATAAAGTTAAGTCAAAAGGTGTATAAAAAATGTTTAATATGAAAATAAATTTAATTAGTTAATTTCAAATACCGCCGTGAAATAACAGTGTTACCATTGCGCTTGATTTATCTTCACTTAAGTTTTCATACACATACTGTATACACAAAAATAATACATTAACAATGAACAATGTGCAGCACATATCTCTCTACATTGTATAAGCAGCAAACTTACAGTTGCTCTAGTATAGTATTCTACATCCTTGGTGTTTAGCAATATTTACTACTTAAAAAAATGAATTTGAAAAGCATAATTTGTATTTTAGTCACCATATTTTGTATAATGATGCCGGGTGTAACGCTCCAGGTCCTACAGGTATAAAAAACCTTTTTAGTATATAATTTTTTATATTTTTTTTTTTATAGCATCTCCGGCCAACAAAATTATTTCAAATATTTCGAACACTGTGGTCATTTTTATCCGTTTTTCGACTTATTTATGAAATTTCATCTCATAATTTGCCTTTTTTATACCTCATCAAATTTTTTTTCTTAGAGTATTTATGGAGATCCCTATTTGAAACTGTTCAAACATTATGTAAAATTTTCTCAGATTTCTGTTTAAAAAATTAGAATAATTCTCAATTTTTGGGCAATACGAAAAATACAACTTCTTACATAGAAAACACAATTTTAATGACTTTCTGTTACGCGAAAAAAAAAATATTTTTTCAGAAAGCTGACATTATTTGTCATAAAAATCTGATCTGTAATAAATTTTGTTTGATGGACGAAGATACTGTAAAAAATATTAACCCATTTTACAAATATATCTTATACGTGGAACATATACATGGCTACAATAACACTAATCGCTTTTTGATCAAAATAAAAATATATAATTTTTACATGATAATTTATACACAAGGATAAAAACAAGTAAATTAAATTATTTTATTACTAAATTATTTTTAATAAAGCTTAAAATTTGTATAAAATGCTACAATTATTCACGCTTCTTGGTGGTTTACTTTAATTTTATTACTAAAATTTATACTTCATTTAGCATTTTAATGACAACATATTTAGGTACATAAAAAACATTTTATATACAAATGTAGCAATAGTGAGGCTTTGTTAAAATAAAATGCTTTTCCATTTGAGTAAAATATTTTTATTATGACATATTGTGATTTATTATTATGAAAAATAAATTCAAAATTTTACTTATACTCATTAGATTATTCATATTATACAAATATATTTTTAATATATTTGTTATTAAATTTTTATTCGATGATCTGATTTTAATGACTGATACAACTTTTTTTTTCGATAGATTATAATAGCAGTTTTAAAATAAATAATTTGCCTTTATAATAATATTTAAGTAGACAATTGTAATAGACATAATATCTTTTATATGAAAGGTAACAAATAAAATGTTATTTAGAATACATTGATAGTAGAAAAATCTTAGAAGAAAAGGTTGAAACACAATTATGATAAACAAAGATGAACATTTTACAATATACACATATTAGTTAGCATACGAATTTTCAGGATTTGACACGGATCTTGGATACAGCAGTTTTTTTTTGTACATTTCATTGTCGATATCGGGGGTTAGTTTTTAGCTAAAAAAAGTAAAGTTTTGAGTTTATTTTTTAAGAAAATTATAATATATAATACTAAAAATATTTTATCCATATGGACAAGCATTTTATTTTAACAATGCCTCATTATTGTTACATTTGTACATCAAATGTTTTTTATGTACCTAGACAATAGATATGATTATGCATAACATGGTCGTTATTATCACTCGTTGTTATTAGTAAGTAAGCATATGAATTTTCAGAATGTGATACGGATCATGCGGTTTGTTGGTAAATTTATCTGTCGTTAGCGTCGGTTAGTTATTTTCTAAAATAAATTTATTTGTTAAAAAATTGTGTAAAAAATCGTTTATTTTAAATTATATTACACATGAATTTTAATTAAAATTAAGTTAGGCTCCTTTATAAATTACTATGTACAAGATATTTTCCTTTCAAATACAATTTTAGGATTTACTAATACTCATTATTTTAATTTTGAAATAATTGTCGTTTTAAAGTATTAAACTATCATGTGTAAAATAATCGTTTATAACAAGTTTTAAGTATAATAATTCAACATTTTCAGCTATATTGAAAACAATTTTAAAACTTAAAGTATGTTTGTAAATCTCAAAAACTTATACTATCAACCACTTTTTTAGCCTATATAAGTTTCATACAATCTCAAAAACTCACCTGGTGTTGGTGGTGGTGGTGGTGGAGGTGGTGGTGGTGGTGCTGTTTGTCTTGATTGTTCTACAATGAATTCCTTAACTACAAAATAAAAATAAATTTCTTAAATATACATTTTTCTTTATCCTAGTGCAGCATACCTAAACTGTATATATTTATTTTGATCCCAAACCATATAATTTTCTTTTAGCCACATGTAATATTCTTAAAATAATATTATCCCAAACTGGATATGCAAAATTATACAATATGTTCATGGACATGCCAAACGTATTCTTATTTTCGACAACATATAGCATTTGTAGCATTTTATACACATTTTAAGTTTTATTAAAAATAATTTAAAAACTACTAGTACGTTTGTAAATTTGTAAAGCTTATAAACTGATATTATCAATTAACTTACGTCTATTACGCCCCTCATCATCTGAAATATTGAAAAAAAAAATGACTTAAATATTTATTTTTTATCCTTGTGTATAAACTATCGTGCATAAATTATATTCATGTTTCACGTTTAAGTAATTTATGTAAAAAAATGTATGACTGGATAAACAAAATTATATAATATTGCTAATGATTATATAACTTTATATCCGAATGTAAACTTTTTTTTAGAGAAACACGAAAAAAAATTGTATTTCTTTATTTATTAACAGTACTTAACAAAAATATTTTAAAATATTCCATTTACACTTGAAACATAAAAGATAGATTTGTAAAATATAAATAACTTTTTGAGTATATAATCTAGTTTTGAATTTATTTTTCTAAAAAAATCATCAGATGTCATATTAAAAATGATTTATTTATATTATGGAAAAGCATTTTATTTTAACATAACCTCATTATTGTTACATTTGTATACTAAACGGTTTTTATATACTTACATTTTGACATAGATATGATAATGCATAACAAGGTTGTTATAATTAGAATTACGCTTTTAAAATTAATATTCCTAAATAGTATCATAAATATGTATTTTTAAAATGCTAAATGAAATAAAGTTTTTAGGAATAAAATTAAAGTAAACCACCAAGAAGGGTTAATATTTGTAGCATTTTATACACATTTTAAGTTTTATTAAAAATAATTTAAACTCTGCTAGTAAATTTGTAAAGCCCATTAACTGATATTATCCAAATTCTTACGTTCATCTCCCGAGTCACCTGAAATATTAAAAAAAAAAATTACTTTTTTTATACTTGTGTATAAATTATGTATATATTTTTTAATCCAAAAGCGTTTAGTTTCATTCAGCCATACATATATATGTATATATGTTCCACGTATAAGTTATATAAAATAATTTTAATACTGAATAAACAAAGCTATATAATATTTTGCTAATAATCTAACAATATAGGTTAGCAAATGTCTATATATATTTTTTTAAAAATAGGTTAAGTCATTTTAAAACTGCTATTATACTTTATCGAACTATTAAAAATAATATTAAGATATAAATTATGTAAGTCATTGAAATACGATTAAAAAATAAAAATACAGCTATTTAATAATAAACTTACTTCCATCAACACCTAAAACATGAAAAATAGATTTGTAGAACATAAATTAATTAATAACGATAAAAAGTTAATTTAATTGTAAAAAAAAAACTTGTTTTTAATTACAAAACAGTTGAAGTATTTTTTTTTTACATTTGTATACTAACTGTTTTTTATGTACCTGTAAACGTTGCCATAACAATGAAAAATGCGGATATTGCAAACAAAATAATCATTTTTAAATTCATTTTTATTAAGAAACAATACTCTAATATTATCTTAAAATACATAAATTTTGAAATGCTAAATCAAATATGTACTTTTGGATTTTAAGTTAAAGTCAAGCACCAAAAATGCTGAATACTAAACTAGAGCAACAGTACAATTGCTTGCATTATATACTGAGATATGTGCTGCATAAAACTAATTGACTCATATGGCGGGGAAGGAAGTGTACATTGTTGTTGTGTTTATTATTAGTTCATCATTTTTAATGTACTATTATTGTGTATTTAGTATGTGTTCATATTTTGCTAAAATGTGTGGCCAAAAAATTACATTTTGTGTTCTATTGTTACAAATAAATAACGTAAAAAAACTACAAAAATATGGTTTTTGGTTCTCGAACCTGGTTTAATACAGCTAAACTATACCTTTTTTTTAGCAACTTATTTATTTAAGTGTTCCATCAAAATGAATAACATATTATGAGTCATTTTAAGTTTTTCACACTAGTGGTGTAAAATGTATAGGTATTTTAAGTAATATAAAGGACTAGTTATATTTGAAGACTAGCCAATGGCCGAAATAAATCAATTTTTGATATTGCAGTGTTTTTTTAACATATCGTTTAATAATGCAAGTCTGTCTTTACTAGTCATTATGCACTAGGGTTTCATATACATTTTTAAACGTTTTAAGCACGGCATTTTATTTGTTTAAGTTTAATATCGATACACTAAACACTCCATCTTAGCCTATACATTACCGCAACTTTTTAAGATTAACAATTTTACAAATTTTGAATACATCATGCAATAATGCTGTGGACAAATAATTAGATCAGTTCTAAATACCGATTACCATTAACCCTTTTTATCCATTACATTTTTTTGGCACAGTTTAAGAATCTAATGTATGAAATCTAATTGTGAAGATAGATCTAGAGCAATGGCAACACTGTTATTTCACCGCCATATTTGATATTAATTAATTATATTTATTTTTTAGACATCTTTAAGAATTTAAAAAAAATTGTAGCTATTTGAAAAAAAAATAGATCGATCTTGTTTATAATTGCAATTATATATTAGTAAAGTCAATGTTCTATAAAAGAAGAAAATAAATGGTTCAAACATTGGAGTTTTACTCACAAACCCCTTATTCAGTATAATATTATGACGTTTTAAACGTCGCTAATCAAACAATTTAATTTCAGATTTAGCTGTAAAAATTAAAATAAATAATTTGGATTTTTACTTTTAAAGGACACACGGGAAGAAGGGTAGTAGTTCATGTACGAACATCATTTTAGAGTATAGCAAAAAAAAAGTTTGTGAATTCCTTCCCTCTTTCAGAAGAACCAAAAAAATCACATTAAGTGCTATTTTACCAAAAAAAGTAATTATTTAAACAGGTGTTTCTTGGCTTTAGTGGTTCACCCCGAAGGGATCCCCTATGACCGCAGACCGACTAGTAGCACTGGGTGCTAATTGCGGACCGGGGAAAGTGTGTCTCAAGAAGAAGTGACCTGCTAGAAGGCCACTTATCGGAGGGCTCTACATCAATTTAGTCGTCTTTTACGACATGTGTGAGGCTCTTGGTAGAATTCTTTCCCCCCTGACCACAGGGTTAACCGCGGCCAGCAGGCTACGATCAACCCTTAACTGAGTAGCTCAGCGAGTTCCTCTGCTTTGTCGATAGTCTACCTCACTGAGTATCGCTCGGTAGGGCTGGTGTTTGCACCGTCCACTCAGTTTGTGCACGAGTAGTATGTTTTGGCCGTACCGGCTCCTGTTATCAGGCTCCTGTTATCAGGCTCCTGTTATCAGGCTCCTGTTATCAGGATCGTGATAACAGGAGCCTGATAACAGGATTGTGATAACAGGGCGTTATAGCAAGGCGTGATAACAGGATTGTGATAACAGGGCGTTATAGCAAGGCGTGATAACAGGGCGTGATAACAGGATTGTGATAACAGGGCGTTTTAGCAAGGCGTGATAACAGGGCGTGATAACAGGATTGTGATAACAGGGCGTTATAGCAAGGCGTGATAACAGGGCGTTATAACAGGGTCGTGATAACAGGGCGTTATAGCAAGGCGTGATAACAGGGCGTTATAACAGGGTCGTGATAACAGGGTGTGATAGCAAGGCGTGATAGCAGGGCGTGATAGCAGGGCGTGATAACAGGGCGTTATAGCAAGGCGTGATAACAGGGCGTTATAACAGGGTCGTGATAACAGGGTGTGATAGCAAGGCGTGATATCAGGGCGTGATAGCAGGGCGTGATAGCAAGGCGTGATAACAGGGCGTGATAACAGAGTCGTGATAACAGGATTCAATACGACCATATCACGATTCTGTTATCACAATCCTGTTTTCACTACTGGTATCACAATCCTGTTATCACTACTGGTATCACACACACACACACACACACACACACACACACACACAGTTTTCACTACTGGTATCACAATCCTGTTATCACTACTGGTATCACACACACACACACACACACACACACACACACACACACATGGTGGGGACGGGCGAACATCAGCATATAAGGAAGGGTGCACCACCCAACATTTAACAGTTACCAGTTATCACTGCAAGACAGTCGGTGAACAATCATTTGTGCACATACACACACGTACGGTCAAGGTAAGTCCGAGCCAGAGCTTAGATGTATTAAGTCAAACAATATTGTCATTTACAGATGAGTCAAATCACCAAAGATTTCCTAAACGACCGCAGCGAGTTCGTGTTGGAATCGAGGAGACGTCACATTACGGAGATTCAACCCTTCGTCCCATACAGAGTGATACGGTTCGAAACGGTCGTTACAAAGCACGATGCGCGTACGCCCGCCGTAGAATTACGCTTGGGCGATAATCCACAACCCATACGCGTATACTTGCCAACCAGATTCAGAATGACCGACGAAGAACTACAGAAGCCGATAGATTCTAATCTAACAATGATCTACAAGGGAAAGAAGAACGGGTCCAACGTCCACGATGTCGTATTTTTATAATATTATGGGTAAGTGCAATAGTCAGTTAGCAGAAAAAAAAATTAAATAACTAATTGCTGGTGTCTGTTGTACTCTACAGATAATGACGGACCGTTCGACGACTGACCTGCAGTACAACACACGCGCAAATATATAAGTAGCAGTAGGAGTAAATGTGATTAATGTCAATAAAAAAAAAAAAAAAAAAAAAAAAAAAAATGTATGTTTAGCTATTAATACCTAAATAAATATATATATATCAAGTAAACGAAATATGATCTTATTATTATTATTATTACGATTTGAATGATATTGTACTAATAAAATAAATATTATTATTAACGAACACACACACACACACACACACACACACACACACACACACACACACACACACACACATCAAGTAATTTATATCATATTAGGATTATTATGTTATGTGTGTATTACTACTATGATTATTATATATAAATAATAGTATTATTATTATATTTAATTTTATTGGAATAAATAATATATACAAATAATATATATATATATATAATATTATGGGTAAGTGCAATAGTCAGTTAGCAGAAAAAAAATTAAATAACTAATTAAATAACACACACACACACACACACACACACACACACACACACACACACACACACACACACATCATGTAATTTATATCATATTAGGATTATTATATAAATAATAGTATTATTATATTTAATTTTATTGGAATAAATAATATATACAAATAATATATATATATATATATATATATATATATATAACACATCATGTAATTTATGAATTCACGCCGTTGGCAATTCGTGCCACGTCCACGTGGAATGGAGGCTCACAGGCGTGTCTGAAATTTGTGCGTCAAGGTCGACGTGCGGCAACCACAGTGTTTTTTTTCTCGGTTTACTCGTGGAGGAGCCGGCCGGTACCTGACCGCGGTTGCCGCCGCCGCCGCCGTCGCACCGAAAAATAATATATACAAATAATATATATATATATATATGCGCTTGCGCGTACATGTTGCAGAAATGGATAACGAGTCTTCGACTGGATTTATTTTAATGGTCCCGTGGCGTCGAAGACTCGTTATCCATTTCTGCAACATGTACGCGCAAGCGCATATATATATATATATATATATATATATATATGCGCTTAGATGTACGTTGTGAACCAGGTGACGACGGTGGCGGCGGCGGCGGAGGCGGTGGTGTCTCGGGTGATGGGGACACCGTCCACGGAGTAGTTGGTGGCGGTGTGCAATTGCTGCAACACCTGTCCGGCGAATGCGCTATAAATACGGGCGCTATATATATTGTCTTTCAATAACCGGAAAGTTCATCTTAATACGCACGTTTTCAAACCTAACACACACACACACACACACACACACACACACACACACACACACACACACACACACACAGTGAAAATGAATCAGTCTTGGGTTGTATGTAAGTACACGTTTGCTAACCGAAAGAATATGCTACGACATCAAAGACAGTTCAACCATTACTTAGGTATAAATGAATATGGAAATATGATTAAATAGATTAATATCACCCTGACACGTTATTTACAGTTGGACCGGATCAACCCGGATCAACTCAGCAATCCCCCAACGAAGGTAAGGAAAAAAAATAGATCAGTATTAATTTTAGATATATGATAGAACAATAATAATAAGAAAAGTGAAATATCATTACAGCGACCGCGCCTCAACACACTGATCATCGTCAAGACCATGTTGATGATGAAGGTAATTAAAAAAGAAATATAATAGTATAGGATGATTCTATTTGTTGTTATTTAATTACAGTATGGATAGACTTGACTACAGAAGAAGAAAATAGGGAAGCAGACAATTTTAGTAACATCGGGGAAACAGGTAAACAAAAAAAATAATGATTTAAGGTAACTAATATACATTCATTCAACTCGGCTAACACGGTCACAATATATATATGTATCAGAAAGAGTACCGGCTGCAATGAATTCGGTCAACTACAGCAGTGTCTGCGACGACCACAATTACAGCAGTGTCTGTCTGTCGGTAAAAAGAATATTAATAATAATAATAATATACAAAACAATAACAGGGTTGATCAATTTAGAATATATCGACGTCTGGCCTTCGTCTCCGTCACACCACACAGGAACCGCCGCCGACACATCGATAAGAACTGGTGGTGCCATGACAATGACCGGTATAATCAATTACACTAATTAAAATAACGCGTGCGGATAAGTACTAATAAATGGAAACATATAGGTCAAATGGACGCTACCGATGTGCCGAGTAGAATCACAACAACGGCTGCTACAGACGGCCGCAATACCGATAATATGCAAATACAAAGTCCGAACCGTAAGAATACAACCAATACAATTAATAATATGATTATACGTAAATGATAAATTAATTTAAAATAAGTAGTAAAATGATAATTTAGTTATGAATTAATTTAAAATAAATTTTTTTACATGGTATTTATGTTAATGTTGGAATTTAAAATAAATTAACAAACCGTGATATACACATAGTTTCGGAACGCGTTACATTTTTTTTCTCGACTATATTCATGTGGGCAGTATTTTTTTTTTTTTGATTTGCTGTGTGTGTGTGTGTGTGTGTGTGTGTGTGTGTGTGTGTGTGTGTGTGTGTGTGTGTGTGTGTGTGTGTGTGACAATATATATATATATATATTTATAAGGAAATAACAGTGTACTGTAATTTAATATTCATAGCGCTCGACAACGACGATGACGGCGTCGGCGATGACGGCGTTAGCGAGGGTGATGACACGATGACCACGGGTCGGACAAGTATGATAAAGAACCGAATGGGAAAAGAGAATAATAATAATAATATTAATAACGGTGTGTATTTGCTTTACGAACAGCTCGATTCGGCGATGCTTTCGACGGCCGAATTTCAAATTTCAAAATCGATTGTCGAAATACGACCGCCGACATTAATGAGTTCTTGGTCCGATCGGAAGCTAAGGTGTTGAAGGTGTGGGATAAACAGCTCGTTCGGTACGTAGCGCTGAAAGTGAGTCTGGGTTTGTACGCGGTGTACGAAAAACAGAAGCAGCCGGCTGCTGGCGGCGCCGACGTGTATGACACATGTGTGCACGATCACGCGGCCGGTCCGGTCATACTGACACAGGGACAGGATCAGCACACAGTGTATACACAGCTTGCTGATATTATTCGTACGAGCGCCGACGAATTTGAACGTGGCGATTCGGGGTGGGCGTTTCGCGAGAACGTATACCTCGAAACGTCTACGTACAAGTATAATCCGCTCAGGGCATCGTGCACAATTACTCTGCCTACCTCGCTGTTGCGGAAGAGCGCCGTCCTGAACATCGCGAACACCGATGATGCATGTTTTTTTTGGGCGATCGTGGCGCACATCCACCCTGCACCGGCAGGTGTTGATCCCACGCGTACTACGAGCTATCCCCCCTACAACCGTATACTCCAAACCCGCGGGATCTCGATGCCGGTGGCGTTAAAGTCCATCCCAAAATTCGAAACCGACAACGAGATCAGCGTTAACGTGTACGCTTGGGAGGATAACAAGATCGTAGGGCCGCTTTACTATACGACCGAAAAGCGAGTGCGCCACGTGAACCTGATGTACGTCACATCGGTTAACCGCACCGACGGCCATTATGTGTTGATAACCGACTTGGCGCGCGCCGTGGGGAAACAATTGTCTAGGCGCGGACACAGAGCGTTTCTGTGTGACGGTTGTCTCCTCACGTTTAGGAACCAAGCGGCGATGGATCAACACGAATGCCGGCGGTGTCGCGTTGTTCTCCCATCGGACGATAAAAATATCGTCGAGTTCATCAATTGGAAAAACATCGTTCCCGTTCCATTCTGTATTTACGCAGACACCGAAGCTATCCTCAAACCGATCGCTCCGCCCCCGAATGCCGGTGGGACCTACGACATCGCGGAGCACGTAGCGTGTAGTTTCGCTTACTTTGTCAAGTGCGATTTCGATTCGTCACTTGACAAGTTTGAACTCTACCGGGGCGCGGATTGCATGTCGGTGTTTGTGGAACGGTTGGAACGGGACGTGAAGGCCATAGCTCGACGGTATTTTTCCCCGGTGGATATGACCCCCCTTACCCCCGCGCAGCAGGCAGTGCACGATGCGGCGACCGTGTGCTACGTCTGCCGCGAACCGTTGACACCGGTCGACAAGGTGCGGGACCATTGTCACCTGAGCGGACGATACAGAGGCCCGGCTCACAGCGCGTGTAACTTAAAACTGCGAGTACCGAACTACGTACCGATCGTGCTCCACAATTTTTCGGGTTACGATAGTCATTTTCTCACCACCGCCCTCGCCGACGACACCAATCAAATCCAAGTCATCGCCAAGACCAAAGAAAAGTACATTTCGTTGTCTAAGTTTCTGCGGTTGGACGACGAAACCGGCGGGAGTCACACAATCGTCATGCGGTTCATCGATTCATACCGGTAAGACTGATAAAAACAAAGCAGTAATTTTGGTCTACAATAACGGTATTTCTGGACAGGTTTCTGCCCTCGTCGCTGGACGAAGCCGCGCGGTCGCTGACCGACGTCCAGCTGGTGAACACCAAAACCCGGTTTCCGGACGATGGTCAGTTCCGGTTAATGAAAACGAAGGGGTATTTCCCGTACGAATACGTAACGAGCGCAGAGGTGCTTGAGGAAACGTCGTTACCTCCACTCGACGCTTTCCGGAGTCAGTTGACGTTGTCCACCATCACGGACGAACAATACCGCCACGCGCAGACCGTGTGGTCAACGTTTAACTGTCAAACACTAGGCCAGTATAGTGACGTATACATGTGCGGCGACGTGTACTTACTGGCCGACGTGTTTGAAACGTTCCGGAAGTTTATCCTCGAGCACTACAGACTCGATCCAGCTGCGTATCTGACGACCCCTTCGTTAGCCTGGGATGCGATGAAGCTAATGACAGGGGTCAAAATAGAGCTCATGACGGAGCACGATCAGGTGCAATACGTCATGAAAAACATCCGTGGAGGGTTGGTCCAATGCAATCAACATTATGCAAAGGCCAACAATAAGTATATGGAGGACTTTGACCCGACGGAAGAGCCATCGTACATCATGCAGTTAGACGAAAATAACCTTTACGGATGTGCGATGAGCCTCCCCCTTCCGATTGGTGAGTTCCATTTCTTAACCCCCGCGGAGCTCACCACTTTTGACCCCCTCACCGTTTCGGACGATGCGGAATTCGGCTATTTTGTGGAGGTAGACCTCGAATATCCGCACGCCGTCCACGACCGCCTAGCAGATTTACCGTTCTTTCCGGAGAACATGGTTCCACCCGGAGGCAAACAGCCAAAGCTCATAGCCAACCTGATCAATAAAGAGAAGTAAGAACAACGGGGAAAATGAGTGTGTGTGTGTGTGTGTGTGGGCAATGGGAATATTTATCGATTTTTTTTTTTTTTTTGTTTCAGATACGTCACTCATTACAGGTGCTTACAGCAAGGCGTTGCCAACGGGGTGGTTCTCCGGAGAATCCATAGCGCACTTCGGTTTCGGCAGCGTGCTTGGATCCGTCCGTTCATCGAAACGAACACGAGATTGCGCGCTGCGACCAGGACGAAGTTCGAGGGCAACTTGCCAAAACTGATGTCGAATTCGGTTTACGGCAAGGCGCTCGAGAACCCTGAAAAACGAACCAAAGTGCACATTGTCACGCGCTGGAGAAACGTCAAGCAGAGACTAGGAGCCGGTGTTTTGATAGCTAAACCCACGTTCGACAGCGTGGCGATCTTTACCCCGTCCATGGCGGCCGTGCAGATGACCAAATCGGTTATCAAGTACGACCGGCCGTCATACGCGGGTTTCGCCGTGCTGGAGCTGTCAAAATACATTCTGTACGACTTCCATTACGGGTACATGGTACCCAAATATGGCTCTAAAGCGCGTGTCATCTATGGAGACACGGACAGTCTGTTTTATTGGGTTGAAACCGACGATTTTTATGCTGACATGAAGGCTGATATCGACAAGTATGCACGGACCGCTTTGCCGGTCGTTCACACAAACTAATGGGTTTATTTTTTTTATCCAGGTACGATACCAGCAACTTCAGTCCGGACAACCCATACGGAATGCCTTTGGTCAACAAAATGCTTTTATGGAAGATGAAGGACGATGCTGGTGGTAACATCGTCCTATTATTCATCGGCCTTCGGAGCAAGTCGTACTGCTCCGATTCGGTCGAACCGTCGATGAATAAAAAAAAGCTGAAAGGCATTCAACGCGCGGTCGTGGAAAAGACGATCACCCCCCAGGACTACTACGACTGTCTCGTTATCCCGAACCACAAGGTAATGAGACAGACGTGTACGTTTCGGTCGAAACGTCATAGGCTGACCACCGAAATGTGCACGAAACTAGCGATGGTGTACAAAGACGACAAACGGTACCAAATACCCAATTCGTTTTTGACACTCCCCTGGGGTCATTATCGCATCCCAGACGATGAACCGGACAGTGACTAACCGGTAGCGGTGACGATGGATTTGACAGTGTAAAATAACCCAAGACTGACTCTTTTTGTATTTTATTTTTTATTTTTTTATTTTGTAAATAATGTATAGTAATAATACAAATTAAACCAAGACTTCTTTTTTTTTTTTTTAAATAATTTCCCTTTAGCGATAATAATATCAGGTAATACTATTTGCTAGTACAAAATATACATTGTTAAGTGTGTGTGTGTGTGTGTGTGTGTGTGTGTGTGGACAGGAAAACATCAGGTTTGGACATGCGTGCACAGTGCCGCGGAATAAATTACAAACCGATGAAAGTATGAGTTATTTATTCAACATATAGCCAGATGAATACAAATTTACATATTCGTACAACAAATATATATATATATATATAATTATTGCATAAAACATAATAGAATAATAATAATAATAATAATAATAAGTTTGGTACAATATTTGCCGTTACCGTCCAATGTTTTCATCCATCCAAACGCGGAGGGCTAAACATTGCGCCTTCGCACAGGTTTTGTTTTGAGCGCGGTCCGAGTGAAATGGACATACGTGTTGTTGTTGTTGGAGCATCCGGCACTTGGGACAGCCGTAAGCTTCCAGGTCGATGACCGTGCACTTCGGTAGATAGCGTTGTAGGAGGTTCCGCTTTTGAATGCCTTTGACGTACACAGCAGTGTAGCGGCTGTTAACGGCGCCTAGGACGCGCGCCAGCTCCGAATACGGTATGTGACCGTCTGTATAGCGGATACCGTGAAAGTGTGTTTGCAACCAAACGTTTACTTTAGTGCTTTGCGGTGACAGCCGAAAGGTAGGCGGATGTTGAACCAACCAATGCATCACGTGTGTAGCTCTTTGCGCGTCAGCTATGCATATTTCTTTGATGACCATGTGAAGGTCCGAGTCGACCACGCACTGAACGTCAATAACCGCTGAAAGCATATTGTCAAACTGAGCTATCGGTTCGTTTGATCCAAGCATTATACTTGACGGGTAACCCGACGTATTTCACGAACTGCTTGTCCCCCTTCCTCCGGACAATTTTTTCTATTAAATACGTGTTGGGATAACGCGTCCGGTTCATCTCTTGCGCGTAGAACGTTCCGTTAACCGGCGCGCCGCTCTTATCGCGCACTGTATAAACTGTAGGCGCTGTCCGTCGTACCCCGGACACGGTGAAAATTTCGTTTGACCAACTTTGCGCATAACCCTTATCAAATACCGTTTTATGTTTGCTCAGGCGTACGGCATCGCCCACGGCGAATTTAGGTTTGCCGCCTGCCGCCGCCGCCGGTTTCGGCAACCGGTAGAAAACAACACTCCCGGGCTCGCGGGACGCGTCGTTCGGCGTCATTCGGATGGACGTGTGCACGGTTGTGTTGTAAGCGGCGACTAGATCATTAACGAGCAGCACCCATTCGTGGTTGCCGTGCGCTGTAAACGCTTTCCACATCTTTTCTTTAAGCGTTCTGTTCCAGCGTTCGCAAACGCTCGCCTTCAGCGGCGTGTACGTTTGATAATGGTGTATATTATACTGCTCGTACACGCGTCGTGCGTCTTTATTGATAAATTCCAGACCACGATCCGTGTGCAGGTGACGACATCGTCTGTCGCTGGACTTGATTATGTGTTCGAGGGCAGCGGCCACGGTCGGACCAGATTTATTTTTCAACGGTACGGCCCAGCCGTACTTGGTGTACACGTCTATAACTGTCAGGAGGAACGTGTGATTTTTATTTTTTTTTACTTTGGAAAACTTTTTCATGTCTACGAGGTCGGCTTGCCATAAATCGTCTTTGCCGTCGGTGCGCACGACCCGTCTGGCAAACCGCCGGATAGCCGGTCTGTGTAGTTCGGTTGCGATGTGCTCGCGAACGGTCATCATCGTCAGCGGATCACACCTATTTCCCTGAGTTCCTCCTCGCACGCGATAATTTCGTTGTGCACGGCGGTATTGCCCGCGGCTTGCGCGGCTCTGAGCAAAGCGAGGCGGTCGACTATTTCGTTGGCGTCGTCCCAGTAAACATATTCTTTGTCCTTCCCCGTAACCGTCAACCGCGTAATCCCGTCACCCGTCTTGGCCGCGGCGCGAACTGCGGTCAGGTCGCGTCCGTTCTCGTTGAACAACTGTTTGATAATGTACTTATACTTGTATCCGCGGTTCGTTTTCGGTCTACCGGACGATAGCAAATGACATCCTGTGTGAATGAGAAAATTGCGATACGTGGTCAGATCGTTTTCGGTGATGAATTGCATGCGGGGTACCGAGCTGCACACCAATTCTTGGAGTCCTTTCGTGAAGGGTATTTCGGATAACGTGCCCACTTTTATACGGTTTTTGTTGAACTGTACTGCTTTATCACCCATCACCCATGTTCCGTCTGGTTGTAGATGAATGCCGTACGACGGATTGGTTTCGGTAATACGGAATTCTTCTGCTTTTTCTTTTTCTTCTTCTTCTTCTTCAGACTCATCTTTCCGGGCGCCTCGTGCTTGCGTCCGCTGCGCCGACAACTCGGCTGTTAATTTTGTCAACGGTTCAACGATCGGCGCCGCGTGGGTTCGCACGTATTCGGTCGTCACGGCCAATCCGTGCCGCAGCTCGTCTAGTTTGCGTTTTATGCTTTTCTTAGCACGTATAATTGCTTCCGTCGTAGCCGGCGATTCCATGGTTACATTTTACTGAACGGGCGCGATGCCGTCGCGCCTTTTTATATACACGTCGAAACCCATTCGATAACGTCCGTCGTTTAGATCGAAGTCCTTGACAATTGTTAAAAACGAGTACCGGTCGGTGTTCCAACACTGCGAGCACATGGATTTAAAGTCAGCGAACGTCATATCAGATTGACAGTGTTCCTGGTAAACGTGCCGAACGTTAGTCTCGTCCTGTTTGTACAAAACTATCATCGACGCGTTGTCCCGGATCCCGTGCTTCGGCGCTTTGACATACGTTTGCGTCAGGTAAAAGCTATCGATCCCGTTGTGCCGTCCGCGACAAAAGTATTCGGCGATGTTTCTTTGTTTTTCAAATGCGACATCGTCAAAAACAAACACCGAATTAGTCTGTACTTGTTCGGGTGGGGGCACATGATCCCCGTCGGTGTACACGTGCATTTGCGCGCCGTCAACGCCCTCCATCACCTTCTTTAACATTATATATTTTGGCTGATCAGGTGTCTTCGTGTACAGGTATATGTGTTCGAAGCGCAGCCCGTTTTCGTCTGTCAAAAGGTTTACCATCGCCGTTGTCTTGCCGACGTTACTGGGCCCCGCGATAATACATCTGATTGAGGAGGGTAGGAGGGGACCGTGACGGCTGTGGTGGTCGTCAGCAGCGGCTGGGTCGTCGTCGTCGAGCCGCAGAACGGTTAATTTGTGTTCTTGCGGTTCGAAAAACATTATAAAGGTGGTGTCGCAGACCAATGCCGTGTCCAAACGTAAACGGTGCGTCGTCGTCGAAGGTTCTCAGCGAACAAGATCGGTCGGGTTATCGTCACTGCGGTTATAAGCTCACTACTGTAATGCCCCGTGTCAACCGACGTAAACGGAAGGGACGGCGGTCTGCACCGAAAATCGGAGGCGGGCTGCGCTTCGGCAGTCTCGTAGCTGCCGCTCGTGCTGCGATGCGCAAAGCGAAACCGCTAACCGTCGATGCGGCAGCGCGGAAGGCGTTATCCGCCGTCAACCAGGTCCGTCGGAAAGCCAGGGGAAAACCGGTTCTCCGACCGCGCACGTTGGCCGTGCCGAAAATCGGCGGTGCGTTCGCGCTTGTGCCTTTTCTCTCAGCCCTGTCAGCGATCGGCTCACTGCTCGGCGGTGCGTCCGGAATCGTGCGTGCGGTTAACGACATCCGCAATAACAAAAACGCGAAAGCCCCGGTAAAAATCGGAAGTGGCTATTTGATGCACCGCAAGCGAAACGGATCCGGATTCTACCTCAAACCGTACCAGCCAAAAAACTGATAACCACGCTGCCCAGATCGCGGGCGCTGAGCGACGTGGATATTATAAATTACGCGACAAAGTTGGGCATATCTCATTTCCGCGGTGTGTTTATGCGCGACACGTTACCGGCTGCGCCCTTGCGGTTTGAGTGCGGCGTCGTTAATCTTGACGTCTCTACCGGAAGTGGTACACACTGGTGCTGTTACCACAAGCGCAACGATACCGTCTTGTTTTTCGATCCGTTCGGTAACCTCCCGCCGCCGCTAGAACTTCAGCGTTATTTCAGCGGTTGTCTCGTCCAATATACCTACGACCGTGTGCAACGATTCGCAACATCCGTTTGCGGTCAGCTATGTCTCAAGTTTCTGTACGCTCAATGTCGTCCGCGCACCGCTCGTTCACGTTAACCTTTCAAGGTACCGCGAGCGAGCTGGTCAGCACGTTTTTCCCCCCTATCCCGTTGCGGACCGGCGCGGAGATCGCGTTGCTCGACGTCATAGTGTGCAATTCCCGTCCCAACGTCGACGCGTCTAACAACACTTTGCGCGTGCGACGGTTGCCAGGTGTTCAAAAACGCGGTGCCAACATCGATATGTACGATGACACTGTCGCCACCGGTACCGGTTCAGTGCAGATCAAATCGGACGCGCCGTCGCCGTTACCAGACGATGCCTATGACGACGTCGTGATACCCGTCGGGTCGTACGAGGTGTCCGCTTTGGCTCGCGTGCTCAAGTCACTAGTCGAAAACCTAAATCCCGATTACCGGTTCGCGCTTCATCCCAACGTCAACACGTTTGAATCGGAACTCCTGTGTAATCGCGACATCAGCTTCGCGGCCCCCAACAGCGTCGGCCCTCTATTGGGGTTTGAGCGGGTCGAGCTGCCGGCGAACACTTTGCACCGATCCGGTCGTCTGATCACCATCGATCCGCTTACGTGTATAAGAATCACATGCAACGTCGCGGCAGGTGCATTCGTCAACGGCGTTCGTAGTCGCGCGATCTATGACTTTTTCCCATCCGTCCCGCCCGGGTTTCAGATCGCAGAATCACCGCGTAATCTGATTTATTATCCAATAGCGACGGATCGTCTCGACCGCGTGCGGGTCACGATTACCGATCAGAACTCGAAGCTGGTCGACTTCCGCGGTGAACCAATCACAGTACGTTTACACGTGCGCGATGGGGTTGGTGTTTAAAAGCGTCCGCACGCGTCCGGTTCGGTACATTCAGCCGTCGACACGTTCCCGGTTAACACGGCAGAGCTTGCAAACGTTATCGGCGCTCGGCTACAAACTCGCCGCGAATCAAACCACCGTCAATGGACGTCGACGTTTTGGACATCACTCGGCGAGTCGAATTCGACGATTGCATCACTAAATACGAGTTTCACACTTATCAACCGTTCTCCAGCAACAGTCTAACGAACAACGATGAGATCCGCATCGCGATTCAACACCAGGACCTCTACACACTCCCTAGCGAATCACTGCTATGTCTGCAGGGATCCGTTGTCGTCACCCCGGCCACTGACACATCCGACGTGACCATCGTCACCAACGGATTGATGTTTTTGTTCGACGAGATTCGCTATGAGCTGAATTCAGTCGAAATCGATCGGGTGAGACAACCCGGCGTTGCTAGCACGCTCAAGGGGTACGTAACGATGCAGAAAACGGTACACGGTCGGTACGCGAACGCTGGTTGGTCGGCGAACACAACAAAAGAGTTTGATGTCGTTATACCGCTCAGGTTGATATTGGGATTTTGTGAAGATCACAGAAAACTCATAATTAACGCGCGACAAGAACTCGTTTTGCACCGTGCGAGCACCGACAGTGATGCTCTTACAACGAACGCGGCCGCCGCAAGCGTTGTGTTGGATCACGTTACGTGGAGAGTGCCGCACGTCAATGTAAACGATTCTGTTAGATTGCAGTTGCTCAAAGCGTTGGACGCGAAAAAACCGTTATCCATCGCTTTCCGTAGCTGGGAGCTATTCTCTTATCCGTCGCTCCCCCGGTCGAACAAACATTCCTGGGCGGTTAAGACGAGCACGCACACGGAAAAGCCGCGATACGTGATAGTAGCCTTGCAGACCGATCGGAAAAATAAACTCGCGACGAACTCCAGTCAGTTCGACGGATGCGGGTTGACCACGTTGAAAGTATATCTCAACTCTGAATCGTATCCGTACGATACGTTAAAAATCGATTATGCCGGTGATAAATTTTCGTTTTTGTACAACATGTATGCGAGTTTTCAAGAATCGTATTACGGCGTTCCGGTCGGAGAACCGTTGTTCACCGCAGCAGAGTTTAAGTCGACATCCCCCATCGTCGTTGTTGATTGTTCGAAACAGAATGATTTTGTTAAGAACGCACCGATTGACTTACGTATAGATTTTGAAACGGCTAGCAACGTGGCTGACAACACCGCTGCTTATTGTTTAATCGTACACGATAAAATTTTTGAATATAACGCTTTGACTAGCGAAGTGCACAAAATTTTGTAATACCAATTGATATAACAATACCTGTTTTTTTTTTTTTTTTTGTATATATATATTTTTTTAAATTTAATATTCCTTTATGATTGTAAATATTTTTTAAAAATAAATAATCATTGCGTTAAAAATTTTTTTTTTTTCCCTTTCCTTTCCTTTCTTCGCTCTCAGTTATCAATCTTTTTCTTTTAACCATTGATTGGACGGGTAACATACAAAATGAATACACAGTTTTTTTTTTTTTAGGTACATTACACATATTTATTTATTTCTATCGTTCGTCAAGATGATATATATATATATATATATATATATATATATATATATATATATATATATATATAGTATAACAAACACACATAATATTAATCATATAAAAACAGAATTCGTTGTTACATTTTTTTATTTTTTTTATTTATGTGCCCGCGAAGCACAGGTCCGTCCGCCCGCCGTTTAATGATGCTGCTGCTGCTGCTGCTGCTGCTAGCGTCGTCATTTTCTTCTTCTTCTTCTTCTTCTCCCTCATAATCGTCATCGTCGTCGTCGTAGTCAGTGTTGTCGTCGTCATCGGCACTACTACTACTATTACTACTTTCAGTCTCTTCGACTGTGCTCTCCGCGTCGCTGTCGGGTAGTTCCATCACACTTGACGTGGACGACGATCTGCTCTCCTCCTCCTCCGAAGACATCGTTAGATCTGGTGATAATGTAATTGGTCAATTTAGTTTTATACACTCACACACACACACACACCAAGGTCGATGTACTTACCCACTACGTCGGTTAACGAGAACACCCTTTCTATTCGCAGCTGTATTCGCCTCACAGCTTCCGCGTCTACCACCTGTTTCACATTTTTTTTTTTTACTATACACTCCTTATATATATATAATTATTCCCTTAATATAAAATCGACTTACGCTCATCGGTAGTAACTCTGGCAACCCGTTGTCATCATCATCGTCGTCGACGTTATGCACCCAATTGGTACTAAACGGTGGCGGCGAATTTGGCGGCGATAGTGGTGAATATCTGTAGGGCATTTTGATTTGGTTGTATGCGTGAATGTGATTAAATGGTTTAGCGTGTTCGTTTATATATGGTGTGTGTGGTTATTTCGTCCCTTCATTTTCTTTGTGTTATCATTGTACGCGGTCTAACGGGAAATAACCTTATCAGGTTTCGACCGTCATGTCATCCACACTATCGCACGGCGGTGGTGGTGGTGGTGGTGGTGGTGGTGGTGGTGAAGCAATGCTCCCACCGTCTGACTTGGTTACTGGTGTAGTACTCGTCTTCTCCTCCTCCTCCTCCACCACGTCGTTCCTGTTATAATTACTATGTACTAAAATATAATCAATAGGTTTTTTTTATTTTACTTACTTATCTGTGTAACCGTCAAGTAACTCTGCTAAATTCCATTGTGAGTTAGGCATCATCATCATCGTATTAACATTTTCTCCCCATATTTCGTCGCACAGCCGTTTGTATTCTATGACCGCGATTTCTTTGTAATAACTTGGTTCTCGCGGTGGTAATCCGTGTACAGGATGATTCATCATTGCGGTGTACACCTCATCGACCGACATTGTTGCGTATCGATTTATCACCTCCACCGTCATCGCATTCTTCATCGTGCCGTATTGCTCCGTCAGGGCTGTACATATTTTCGCGTTATCATCAAGTGCCCGTACGATTGCTTCGCGATTCCACTCCAACGTTAACAAATTTTCTTCGGTCAGCGTAAGGCGGGTGTGCGCGTCGTTGATGATCAGGTATGACTTTGAAAAACATCTGGTTTTTTTAATGATAATACCGTCCGGCGGTTGTACGTGGAACGCCGCGCGTTGATTGCTGCCCACGAACCGCGTGAGATCATTAATACCCGTTACCAGTCCGACGATTTGATTTAAGCTCAAGTTCATAAATCCGTTGGAACACACAATCATCGCTGCCGGAGCATATCCCGTCTCCGTCCACGCGCATCCTATGTGTAAGAATTTTCTCTCCTTAAAACTTATCGTTATCACTTTGACCGCCAAGAGTTTCGTTTTTGGCTCTTCGCACGTCCGCTTACGTCTGCTGCTGCTGCTGCTCATGCGTATACCTTTCCCCTTTCCGGCCATTGTCGCTGTGGCAGTTCACTACTGTGTCCGTCGAGCGTTGACGCTATACTAGCGCGGTTCCGTCACCGTGTTCACCCGTCCCCACCATGTGTGTGTGTGTGTGTGTGTGTGTGTGTGTGTGATACCAGTAGTGATAACAGGATTGTGATACCAGTAGTGAAAACAGGATTGTGATAACAGAATCGTGATATGGTCGTATCGAATCCTGTTATCACGACTCTGTTATCACGCCCTGCTATCACGCCCTGTTATCACGCCTTGCTATCACGCCCTGCTATCACGCCCTGCTATCACGCCTTGCTATCACACCCTGTTATCACGACCCTGTTATAACGCCCTGTTATCACGCCTTGCTATCACGCCCTGCTATCACGCCTTGCTATCACACCCTGTTATCACGACCCTGTTATAACGCCCTGTTATCACGCCTTGCTATAACGCCCTGTTATCACAATCCTGTTATCACGCCCTGTTATCACGCCTTGCTATAACGCCCTGTTATCACAATCCTGTTATCACGCCTTGCTATAACGCCCTGTTATCACAATCCTGTCATCAGGCTCCTGTTATCACGATCCTGATAACAGGAGCCTGATAACAGGAGCCTGATAACAGGAGCCGGTACGGCCAAAACATACTACTTGCACGCGCACAATTTCGCGCAAATAAGTGACCGTGGGTCTTCCACCAGAGTGGGCTCTTGAGTTCACCCGTACCTCGGCTATAACCCGTAGGATATAGCCGGCAGGATTACTCCTGTTTCGTGACGCAGTAGGCTCGTGCCTTGACGGTTCGCGATTTCTTGCAATCCGGGGGAGGTACGCGACCAGGAATCGGCTCGTCACCTACCTGGTGTTCAGTACCTCTCACCCATTTCGCTTCAGGTAGAGCGCTCGTTTGCAAAACTTCTCAAATACCGTGTATAAGGCTCTGGTGGATACAAGTGTAGATGGGTCGCACGGCCAAAGGTGACCGTGCCGGTGCACCTCGAGTTGGAGCATGGCTCGATGCTCGTCATGTATTCGACACTGAAACAAGACGTGCTCACCTGTCTTTTCTGGATGGCCACACTCACAATCGGGACTGTCCACCAAGTAAAAAGAATACAATTTTGCATTGAAATCCCAATGACACAGTATAAACTGGTTAGTATAGTGCGAGCTCCAGATCGGTGTAGCCAATCTTCTGCTCACCGAAGGAAAGAATTTGTAAGTCCATCTGCCTTTTATCGATATGTCCCATTTATGCTGCCACGATCGCATTTGTCGGTCCCATTGTTCCCTCAATTCTTTGGATCTTCAGTCTGGCTCTAGTCTATTCTATATCTCTATACCATCCTAATTTCTCTATGGTTTTAAGTGGGTTGTGAATGCCCATCAGTTATAAGTGGGCTGTGAATGTCTATCAGTTCTAAGTGGGTTGTGAATGCCCATTGGTTAAAAGATTGCTGTGAATGCCCTTATTACTACTACTCTCGTGTCGTCTCAACCGCGGCTCGATATACCACGAGGAGGTCGAGAGGCATATATGCAGATAGCCCCGGTAACGCATCAGTTGACGCCGTTTTATATGCACCAGTGATTCCAAGCAATAGCCTTCTTTCCATACCAGCGCTCTGCACAAGTTTGTTTGTTAGGTCAAAAATGTAAACATTTCACCCCTTTCCTATTTCAAAAACGAAATCTTTTAAACTTAAAATTACGGTGAGCTATAAATTCAGTCATATTTTTAAAACCTTTACTTTAGCCCGACTTATTTCTCATCCCCCTAGGGGGTGGGCAAGTTTTTTTTATTATTTTGGCATTTTAGCCGTAATTTCGGAATCTTTAAATTGAAAATTTGTCAGTTGCTAGAACTCATATGTATCCATAACTTACTAAACAAAGAAAAAATTCAGGACTACAGTTTTTCTTTAATTACCGGAAAACTGTGTTTTTTCCACATTTCGTATTTTTTTAACAAATACACCTAAACTTACCCCACCATGCTCTGTCCCCATTATGCCCGGACCACACTGTACTGGCTTTTTAAATTAATAATCATTATTGATATTCGAACAATTCCCATCACTTATATAGTTTTATCTAATAATGGACAAAATATCAATTTTAATTAATTTTAAAGTACAACTGGGAGATGTTTTATTTTAGATGCTTTGGTTTTTTTGGGCTACACTACTGTGATTAGTGACTGCAGCACAGAATATAATACCTGGGTGCTACTAATTTTAAATCACTGTTTGAGGAAATACATATATTTTCCTAAATCAGTAAATATTCTATTTGTAATTGTTTGTTTATTTTTTTAGGATGTTTAAGAAAAAGTGGTAGTATTATGTTCACTATTTATAATAAGTATTAAATGCAAATTTAATTTAACTGTTGTAACATCTGGGTTCTAAAATGCGAGAAAATAAATGGTATAAACATATGTAAAATCATTTATCGTGTAAATTGTAATTCATTATTGTATTATTGTTTTTTTTATCAAAACCAAGCTGATTTTACAGCGACTGTTGTAATGTAAACAAATAGTAAGTTCCTATAAGTATCACAAACTGTGAATTTTATAAGAATTTTCGTATTGTACAAAACAACTTGTATGGTTTTATTTATTTATTTATTTTATTGAAAACGAGGTGTTTTTCTTAACATATTTTGTTTTGCAGTGGTTTTTGTATTTATATGTTTGACCTTTTTTATTTCTTGCGCAGTAACATCTTGATATTACAATACTTATACATATATAAATATATATATTATTTTTAAAGATTTGAATACTCGAACAGTTGTAGAATAGTATACATATTGAATTAGATTGTAATTCCTACTTTTATCGATGTAGAAGAATGTTAATATATTTATTTTGTTGGGCTAGATCGGTCCAGCGCAGCCTAATAAAATAAATATAATAACTTTTCAACTTTTACATGATAAAACGCATGTACTCCCTACAAAAGTTATGCGCAGGGCCTGACAATATACCTTACATATTTATTCAAAACTTTGGACCAAAGCCCTAAAATTAATGTTAAAAATATTCAATAGAATCTTTATCGAAGGCTCTTGGCCAACCACTTGGAAAAATGGTACTATTATACCTATTATCAAACAGGAAAAAGATAAATTTAAACCAGAAGGATATAGACCAATAACTCTATTGAACACCATGTGTAAGATATTGGAAAAATATTTTAACCATAGACTAACATGGTTCCTAGAAATATACAACTACCTAGCCAAACAACAAAGTGATTTCAGAAAAAATAGAAGCACAATTGACAATCTCTTTCAAATTAAACATGAAGTAAATCAGACCTTCGAAAACAAGCAAATCATGGGACTAGTGAATTTGGACATTTCCAAGGCTTACGACTCAACATGGAGAAATAACATATTAATTAAACTCAATAAAATTTTATCCAAAGGCAAAACACTCAATATTATAACCGACTTTTTAAAAGACCGCACATTCCAAGTAAAAGCAAATAGCCAGATGTCCGACGAATTTTCTCAAGAAAATGGAGTACCCCAAGGCTCAGCCCTGTCAGTAACGTTATTTCTGTTAGCCATAAACGACATAACCCAATGCTGTTCCCTACCCGTAAAATGCAACCTTTTCGCAGACGATTTTAACTACTCATGTCGAAGCAGTAATATTAACTCTGTACAAAAATTCCTTCAGATAACCACCAACAATTTAGAAGAATGGGCCGGAATGACAGGTTTTAACTTCTCTCCAAAAAAATCAAACTGCATAGTATTCACAAAAAAAAGAAAGATAGGCAAACTTCATATCACTCTCGACGGCATGCCAATTCCCAATAAAAAATCGGTTAAAATCCTTGGCCTTTTCTTTGATCACCGTCTCACGTGGGCATCCCATATACAATACCTAAAGACCTCAACCAACAACGCTCTAAACTTACTCAAAATACTATCCCACACAGCTTGGGGAGGTGATTCCGAAACACTAATCAAAATCCACAGATCTACTATACAGTCCAGACTAAACTATGGATCCATTATGTTCAAATCTGCAACATACTCTATCCTAAAAGCAATTGATACTATCAACAACAGCGGACTAAGACTAGTTATAGGTGCTTTCCGCAGTAGCCAGAAATTTGTGGGACCCAGATTCAGTATAAATTTATAGAAATCCTTCTTAAAGGTTGGCTTTAATTTTGTTTTGACGCAGAGTGATTATCACCCTTCCCCTCGTTCCAGGATTTTTTGATTTTAAATGGTTATTCCATTATACAACTCACATTTAAACATGTATTTAGTATTTTTGTTTTGTTGACAAACAGAATACCTTTCAAAAAACAACTTGTTTTCAGTAAACCACGAATCATATAATATGGTACTTTTTTATGTAGATTTTCCGCGTAGGCACACTATAGTAACTTTAATCTAAAAAAATGTGATGTAAAACTATGGACAATTTGTTTTTTTTCAATATGGCTACTAGTAAAGGTAAATCAGGACCATTCTAAATGGTATTTGTCATATTGTAAATAATATATTTATATATATAATAAAACAAGACTTGCCAAAATACCACTTGTTCTTCGTAAAAAAAAAAAAAATTATAAAAATTGTATTCGTACTAGCATTTATAAAGGCGCATTGTATAAGCAATTTTTTACTAAAACCTTAAACTAAAACACATTAAGCTAAAATGTGTTTATTAGAAAAGGAGAATCTATTTTGATATTTAATTTTTTTCTACAATTTTTATATCGTATGCGGTATGTAGGATCTATTTTTGTACAAAAACCTGCGTTTCTACTTCAAACGTAGTGTCACTAAGAATACCTTGATTTAAGTTTTAAAAAAACATTTGAAGCCTTCATAACATTTTTAAGGCATCGATCGTGGCATAATTTTGTTTTTGTTAATAATTATTTAAGTTTAAAAAAAGCTAACAAAAAACAACTCAATATTTTCTAATGTAAAAAAACAGTACAATGGGGTCGGGGTAAAGTGGGAACGAAGAGTTCACAAGTACACAAACGTCCTATTTTACCTTTACAAGTAGTCATATGTAACAAATACAAAATTACCATAGTTTTCAATTACATTTTTGAGGATTTAAGTTGCTAAAAGTGCCTACGCGCAATATCTACATAAAAAATACCATATTATATGATTTGTTGTTTTTTGAAACGTATTCTGTTTTGTTAACAAAACCAAATTGATAAATACATGTAAATATGAGTTATAAAATAAAATAACCAATTAAAATCAATAAATTCTGGGACGAGGGAAGGGTGATGATAATCAATCTGCTCAAGATTAAAATTATTACCTATATTTTAAAGAACTACCTTATTGTCTAATTTTTAGTCATTAAGATTCTAAATACGCTCACAAAAGTTATATACAGAGCTTTTGAATCGCCGGACAAATTTCTTCGAGTAACATAATATTATCTCTATAGATCACACTTCATCATGCCGCTGATGTGATATTTTCATAGAGATAGTTTATAAATCAGATCTCATCTAAAAATGATTTTAAGTCATTTTTGATCTTGTTAGGACAAAAATGTAAACATTTCACCGTTTCCCTATTTAAAAATCGAATAAATGTACATACGATAAAAATGTACATTTTTAAGCAGGATATCTATAACTACGACATGTGTTATGGTTAGTCACAATTGTTTATATTTTATGAATTTAAACAATAAAAAACGGGTCTATGCCATTTTTGGTTTTGTAGACGTTATTTTAAGACGTCATAGTTGAAAATATCGTGCGCGTGTATTGTTCAAATATTATGTGTTTTCATATTAAACTAGAAATATATGTAGGATACTCAAGTAGAAATACATAAGTATGAAAAAAAAACAGATATGTGTAACGCTATGATGACTTAAGCTCAACTAATTTTGATAATGCAAAATAAAACTCAATTAAAAACATGTCTATATAAAATAATATTGTTCCTGGACCGAGCTGTTTATATAGTCCCAAAAGACATAAGTTAGCTTCAACATGTTCTTAATAGATTTGTTTTTACAAGCTCCAACCTCAAGTATTTAGTTTGGCCTTTTATGTACTTAAATGTTTGAACCATTTATTTTCTTCTTTTATAGAACATTGACTTTACTAATATATAATTGCAATTATAAACAAGATCGATCTAGTTTTTTTCAAATGGCTACAATTTTTTTTAAATTCTTAAAGATATCTAAAAAATAAATTAAATTTATTAATATCAAATACGGCGGTGAAATAACAGTGTTGCCATTGCACTAGATCTATCTTCACAATTCGATTTTATACATTAGATTCTAAAACTGTGCCAAAAAATGTAATGGGTAAAAAGGGTTAATGGTATTTTCTGGGTTAGAGTCTGTGTACATCGGTATTTAGAACTGGTCTAATTATTTTTCCACAGCATTATTGCATGATGTATTCAAAATTTGTAAAATTGTTAATCTTAAAAAGTTGTGGTAATGTATAGGCTAAGATGGAGTGTTTGGTGTATCGATATCAAACTAAAACAAATAAAATGCCGGGCTTAAAACGTTTAAAAATGTATATGAAACCCTAGTGCATAATGACTAGTAAAGACAGACTTGCATTATTAAACGACATGTTAAAAAATACTGCAATATCAAAAATTGATTTATTTCGGCCATTGGCTAGTCTTCAAAAATAACTAGTCCTTTATATTACTTTAAATGCCTATACATTTTACACCACTAGTGTGAAAAACTTAAAACGACTCATAATATGTTATTAATTTTGTTGGAACACTTAAATAAATAAGTTGCTTAAAAAAAGGTATAGTTGGGCTGTATTAAACCAGGTTCTAGATCCAAAAACAATAACTTTGTGGGTTTTTTACATGTTTTTTATTTGTAACAATAGTACACAAAATGTACTTATTTGGCTAAACATTTTAGCAAAATATGAACACATACTGTATACACATTAATAATACATTAACAATGAAAAATGAACAATCCCTTTACCTACCAAATAAAAATGACTCATAATATGTTATTCATTTTGATGGAACACTTAAATATATAAGTTGCTAAAAAAAAGGTATAGTTTAGCTGTATTAAACCAGGTTCGAGAACCAAAAACCATATTTTTGAAGTTTTTTTACGTTATTTAATTGTAACAATTATACACAAAATGTAATTTTTTGGCCACACATTTTAGCAAAATATGAACACATACTGTATACACAATAATAGTACATTAAAAATGATGAACTAATAATGAACACAACAACAATGTCCACTTCCTTCCCTGCCATATGAGTCAATTAGTTTTATGCAGCACATATCTCAGTATATAATGTAAGCAATTGTACTGTTGCTCTAGTTTAGTATTCAGCATTTTTGGTGCTTGACTTTAACTTAAAATCCAAAAGTACATATTTGATTTAGCATTTCAAAATTTATATATTTAAGGATAATATTAGAGTATTGTTTCTTAATAAAAATGAATTTAAAAATGATTATTTTGTTTGCAATATCCGCATTTTTCATTGTTATGGCAACGTTTACAGGTACATAAAAAACAATTAGTATACAAATGTAAAAAAAAAAATAATTCAACTGTTTTGTAATTAAAAACAAGTTTTTTTTTTACAATTAAATTAACTTTTTATCGTTATTAATTAATTTATGTTCTACAAATCTATTTTTCATGTTTTAGGTGTTGATGGAAGTAAGTTTATTATTAAATAGCTGTATTTTTATTTATTAATCGTATTTCAATGACTTCAATAATTTATATCTCAAAACTATTTTTAGTTTTTCGATAAAGTATAATAGCAGTTTTGAAATGACTTAACCGGCTTTTAAAATAATATATATGTGGACATTTGCTAACCTATATTATTAGATTATTAGCAATATATTATATAGCTTTGTTTGTTCAGTATTAAAATTATTTTATATAACTTATACGTGGAACATATATATATATAAATAGATATGGCTATAATGAAACTAAACGCTTTTGGATGAAAAAATATATACATAATTTATACACAAGGATAAAAAAAGTAATTTTTTTTTTAATATTTCAGTCGACTCGGGAGATACTTATATATTTAAGGATAATATTAGAGTATTGTTTCTTAATAAAAATGAATTTAAAAATGATTATTTTGTTTGCAATATCCGCATTTTTCATTGTTATGGCAACGTTTACAGGTACATAAAAAACAGTTAGTATACAAATGTAAAAAAAAAAATAATTCAACTGTTTTGTAATTAAAAACAAGTTTTTTTTTTACAATTAAATTAACTTTTTATCGTTATTAATTAATTTATGTTCTACAAATCTATTTTTCATGTTTTAGGAGTTGATGGAAGTAAGTTTATTATTAAATAGCTGTATTTTTATTTATTAGTCGTATTTCAATGACTTACATAATTTATATCTTAATATTATTTTTAGTTGTTCGATAAAGTATAATAGCAGTTTTAAAATGACTTAACCTATTTTTAAAAATATATATATAGACATTTGCTAACCTATATTGTTAGATTATTAGCAAAATATTATATAGCTTTGTTTATTCAGTATTAAAATTATTTTGTATAACTTATACGTGGAACATATATACATATATATGTATGGCTATAATGAAACTAAACGCTTTTGGATTAAAAAATATATACATAATTTATACATAATTTATACACAAGTATAAAAAAAGTAATTTTTTTTTTTAATATTTCAGGTGACTCGGGAGATGAACGTAAGTAATTGGATAATATCAGTTAATGGGCTTTACAAATTTACTAGCAGAGTTTAAATTATTTTTAATAAAACTTAAAATGTGTATAAAATGCTACAAATATTAACCCTTCTTGGTGGTTTACTTTAATTTTATTCCTAAAAACTTTATTTCATTTAGCATTTTAAAAATACATATTTATGATACTATTTAGGAATATGAATTTTAAAAGCGTAATTCTAATTATAACAACCTTGTTATGCATTATCATATCTATGTCAAAATGTAAGTACATAAAACCCGTTTAGTATACAAATGTAACAATAATGAGGTTATGTTAAAATAAAATGCTTTTCCAAAATATAAATAAATCATTTTTAATATGACATCTGATGATTTTTTTAGAAAAATAAATTCAAAACTAGATTATATACTCATAAAGTTATTTATATTTTACAAATCTATCTTTTATGTTTCAAGTGTAAATGGAATATTTTAAAATATTTTTGTTAGTTACTGTTAATAAATAAATAAATACAATTTTTTTTCGTGTTTCTCTAAAAAAAAGATTACATTCGGATATAAAGTTATATAATCATTAGCAATATTATATAATTTTGTTTATCCAGTCATACTTTTTTTTACATAAATTACTTAAACGTGAAGCATACATGTATATAATTTATGCATGATAGTTTATACACAAGGATAAAAAATAAATATTTAAGTCATTTTTTTTTTTCAATTTTTCAGATGATGAGGGGCGTAATAGACGTAAGTTAATTGATAATATCAGTTTATAAGCTTTACAAATTTACAAACATACTAGTAGTTTTTAAATTATTTTCAATAAAACTTAAAATGTGTATAAAATGCTACAAATGCTATATGTTGTCGAAAATAAGAATACGTTTGGCATGTCCATGAACATATTGTATAATTTTGCATATCCAGTTTGGGATAATATTATTTTAAGAATATTACATGTGGCTAAAAGAAAATTATATGGTTTGGGATCAAAATAAATATATACAGTTTAGGTATGCTGCACTAGGATAAAGAAAAATGTATATTTAAGAAATTTATTTTTATTTTGTAGTTAAGGAATTCATTGTAGAACAATCAAGACAAACAGCACCACCACCACCACCACCTCCACCACCACCACCACCACCAACACCAGGTGAGTTTTTGAGATTGTATAAAACTTATATAGGCTAAAAAAGTGGTTGATAATATAAGTTTTTGTGATTTACAAACATACTTTAAGTTTTAAAATTGTTTTCAATATAGCTGAAAATGTTGAATTATTATACTTAAAACTTGTTATAAACGATTATTTTACACATGATAGTTTAATATTTTAAAACGACAATTATTTCAAAACTAAAATAATGAGTATTAGTAAATCCTAAAATTGTATTTGAAAGGAAAATATCTTGTACATAGTAATTTATAAAGGAGCCTAACTTAATTTGAATTAAAATTCATGTGTAATATAATTTAAAATAAACGACTTTTTACACAATTTTTTAACATATATATTTATTTTAGCTAATAACTAACCGACGCTAACGACAGATAAATTTACCAACAAACCGCATGATCCGTATCACATTCTGAAAATTCATATGCTTAGCTACTAATATGTGTATAATGTAAAATGTTCATCTGAATGTTCATCCTAATTGTGTTGAAACCTTCAGATTTTTCTATGTGATATGTGCTGCACATTGTTCATTCTTAATGTATTATTTTTGTGTATACTGTATGTGTTCATATTTTGCTGAAAAGTTTGGCCAAAAAAATACATGTTGTGTACTATTGTTACAAATAAAAAACGTATAAAAAAACCACTAAGTTATTATTTTTTGGTTGAAAAATCCATTTATTACTTCTAATAAATAGCTTATAATTTTTATTTTGACGCTGAGTGATTATCATCCTTTCCCTCGTCCCAGGATTTATTGATTTTAAATGGTTATACCATTTAACAACTCACATTTTAACATGTACTTAGTATTTTTGTTTTTTGTTAAAAAAACAGATAACTTTTCAAAAAACAACTTGTTTTCGGTAAACAACAAATGTTATAATATGGTGTCTTTTATGTGAAGTTTGCGTGTAGTTACTTTATGTGTATAGTAACTTTAATCCTGAAAAATATAATCCATGGACATTTGGGTTTTTTCCAAATATGACAACTTACTTGTAATGGTAAAGTAGGATGTGTGTAACTGGTATTTGTCATATGTAAAATAATGTATGTAATGTAGGGTAATGTTGACTTTGTACAACACAGACATTTTAGCTAAACTTTTTAATACAAGTTGTAATTTAATATACTATACTTAAAATAGTAACAATTAAACTCAGGGACCTTCGTCCTTGAGTTTAATTGTAGTGTAAACAAATGGCAAACGTCTGTTGGTCATAAGATTCAACTTTATTATTGCTTTTTAGAAAAAACAAGTTGTTTTTATAGGTCGTTTCGTCGTTTGTGAATAAAAGGGTTTGAATTAATTTTCTGAAATTACTGTAGCAATGTAAAAAAATGAAAAATCTTCAAAGCTTAACACATTAAACAGTTTTATGTTTTACAAAAAAGTGTATAGTTTTTTTTTTGTTTGACTTAGGATCAACTAATATTCAAATTACAAAATCTGCTAAAAAACACATTATTTTGGCAGTAAACAAATTGTTGAGGTATTGATGTTTTCCCCTGCTCAATATGTTATAGATAGAGTCCTACTTTCTGACCAATTTTTAACTGTGTGGTCTTAAAGTTACGCCTGTAAAACCAAAATATGTCCATCACCCGTGATAGGACAGCGATGAAAAAGTATAATTAAAAATTGAGGCTACTGTCGTGGAACACGTGTGATCTATAAAGATAATATGTATGTTATTCGAAAAAAATTGTCCAGCGATTCTCAAACTCTGTATGTAACTTCTATAATCGTACTTAGAAACTTAATGTCTAAAAATTACACTATAAGGTTATTCTTTAAAATATAGGTTATAATTTTTATTTTGACGCAGATTGACTATCAACCCTTCCCCTCGTCCTAGGATTTATTGATTTTAATAAATTTATTCCATTTTACAACTCACATTTAAACATGTATTTAATATTTTTGTTTTGTTAACAAACAGAATACGATTCAACAAACCACTTGTTTTCGGTTAACAACTAACCATATTATATGGTATTTTTTGTGTAGGCACTTATAGTAACTTTAATCTTAAAAATGTAAAACAATGTACATTTGGTTTTTTTGCCAAATATGACTACTTGTAAAGGAAAAATAGGACGATTTCAATTGGTATTTGTCATATTGTATCCATAATGGGACTATGTAAAAAAGCACATAAATTTATGTGTACATTTGCAAAGACTTGTTTTTTTATGTTTCAAATAAACATTTGGATTCTTTTAACTTTACTGAAATCTTCTGTTTACACAAAAGCTAATGATAGATTTATTATTGCATTATGAACACAATAAAAAAAAAGATTTAGTTAGACTTTTTTTTTAGTTAAACTATTAAATAATATTAATTCAACTATAATATTAAGTCAAAATCAGAACAAATACAGATTAAGTATTCGCTATAGCTTTTGTAAAGTATAGTTCTACTTTGAATGCTTGTTTGTTAAAACATATAAAGAGAAATAACAAAAAAATAATCGTTTCAAAAAACAACTTGATAACTGAGAAAATGTATAAACAGTGAAAAAAAACCTCCAATTGCACCTATGACTCATAGGCTGTGAGGCAGGTGTTATTGCAATTTGGGTCAGAGGCTAAACGAAAAATAATGTTATATTCAATAAAAATGTGAATTTATTTTATAAATACATTATTGCTACTGCACCCATAAAAGTTTTATATTGAAACATTTTCAAGAATTGAATCAACTTCCCATCCGCACTTCCGCAAAGACTTATTTTTTTATGTTTCAAATAAACATTTGGATTCTTTTAACTTTAGTTAAATCTTCTGTTTACACAAAAGCTAATGATAGATTTATTATTACGTTATGAACACAATGAAAAAAATGTGTTAACTAGAAAAAGAGATGTACATAAGTAACAAAACATACTTTTAAGTATTGTTAGTGGGTTTTATACAGAATATGTATTCGCTATATTTTTGAAAAAATATGGTACAAGTTCAAACGATCAGAAACACAAATAAGAAAACTAGATTTGCTAAAATACAACTTGTGCATAACAAAAACAATAAATAATAAATCTATAAAAGTTGTTTTTGTAAAATACAACAGTTCTTACATTAGGCATCTTCACTAGCATTTATTAGGGCGCATTGTTTAGGAATTTTTTACTAAAACTTAACATTAAGCTAAAATTTATATATATTAGAAAAGAAGTATCTATTTTGATATTTAATTTTACGAACATCTTTTTCTGTATTTCTACTTCAAACGTACAGTTCCTAAGATAACTTTGATTTAAGTTTAGAAAAAACATTTGAAAACTTTTTAAAATTTTTAAGGAATCGATCGTGGCACAATTTTGAAATTAATTTTTGTTAACTAATTTTTTTAGTTTAAAAAAGTTAAAAATCACAGGTTTTTTACACTAAAATAATAAATTTTCTGAAAATAATTAAAAAAATTGTGCCACGATCGATGCCTCGAAAATGTTAGAGACCCTTTAACTCATAAAATGTGTGGTGCAAACAGTTATTTATGTTTTGTTTACATTATCAAACGACATAAATCGTATCGTGCGATTTTGTACAACACAGAAATCCTAACTAAAATAATAGTGTTTAATCATATCCAATATATATTAGGATTCCCATTTCACTTTATAACATATAATAATCATATACTATTTATAGTATAAATTTTTTTGTATTATTATTTTAAGATGCCCAAGAAAATTTGTTAATTTGGTTCATTATTTATAATATGTATTGAATAACACAATTTAAAAATACCATATATAATTATTGTAAAAGCAGGGTTCTACAGTACAAGAAAATAAATAGTCCAACATTTGAGTACAAAAATAACGGAACGTTATACTTTAAAAAATCCCTTTTTTCGAAATTTTTATTAGTAGTTTGTTTGTAGGATTTACAAATATTTGTTGCGATTTGAAGAAACTAGGTCGATCTTTAAAATGTATGAAACCTATAGTTCATTGTCATTAATTTAAATGGCTACAGATATTGTGAAAAACCACATGTTTTCGATAGGAATAAAATAAAACTATACAAATTGTTAAAAAATACTGTATATTCTAATGTAAGAAAAAATATCGTTGGTTTTTGAGTAAACAGTAAAATATTGGAACACATGCAATTTTGTTTAACTCTAAAAATCTCTTTATGTAGCTAAGTATATTTAGAGGGAAACAAAATTACATTTTAATAATATTATAAAAATAAAAAAAAAAATTATGAAAAAAATATAAAGTTAGTTTGCGGTTAAATGGTATTAAAGATTTCAGGGTTCTCTTTTAACGTATTAAATGTGTTCCATCAATTGATTTCATTTACAAAATAATGTGATTTTGTACACGATTTTACAAAAAAATCAATTGCACTCACCTTATTGTGTATTCGGTATATTTTTTTATTGTAACTAACAAAAAATATCAGAAAGTTTATTTTCAATAATAGTTGATTTGGGATAAGTTTTTTAGGGAGTTGGCTAATTTATTACACAAGGATCGATGGGAGGGTAGACGAGTGTATGGATGGCTCTAGCTCTTAACAAATCATAGAGGGGACGGAGAGGTCACCGGTCTACAGGTATTGTAATAAATAAAAGTGTTAAAATTGTTAAAATAACTGTGACGAGTACTTATTTTTTCATTGTATTTTTTTATCAAAACCAAGCTGTTTCTCACAGCGACTGTTGGAATGTAAACAAATGGTAAGTTACTATAGGTATCACAAACTTTGAACATTATAAGAATCTTCGTATTTTACATATTTTGTTTTGCAGTTGTTTTTGTATTAATATATGTTTGACCTATTTTATTTCTTGCACAATAGAATCTCGATACAATATTTCCCTACAATTTGTATGGTTTTAAATTGAACGGTTATTTTTCAACATGAAAATATGTTGTTAGCAAAGATAACGTGTTGTTTTTACAACGACCAATGCCGCATAAATAAATTACAACACCTCTAAGAATCGTATACTTATAATTTTTAACGACTTAAGAACATGATTTACATAATTTTGACTCTGAAAAAGTAAAAAAAAGAAATTAGTTACAATTCGTCTCAAACATATTATAAGACTTAAGGACAAAAAACCTAATTATCAACACTCCTAAATATTTAAAGCTTTATGCGAAACATAATTAAAATTTATATTATTGTGTTTGAAAGTTAAACATTTTTTTCACCATTTTCTGTACCAAAAAAATACTAATAATTGTCTAATTGGTCGTCAAACACTTGATATGAACAGCCACAGCGAATGTAATTGGAGTTGTGATATTTTAGCTTTGTTGCTTTGTATTTTTGATTACAACCTGAAATTTAATATTTAATAATTTATCTAATGCAGCGCATTATGGTTGGAGAATTTTGGGTTAGGGGTGCCGAGTGGTTACATATCTTTAAGCAATATCATTGTTTAAGTGATAAAATCAATTTCAAAATAACGCTTGTCTAACGGACACAGCTATATTCTTCTGTGCCGTCTGACAGCAGAAGTGTCAGAATATATAATTGTTATTGTTGAATTCTATTAACGTTTTATTGTTTTTTTTTATCAAACACAAGTATTATTCAACCTTTAAAATTGTAGGTATACTTAAAAATAAAGAGGAAAAAACGTTTAAAATAGCTCATGGAATTGTGGACCTAATATCATTAACCATATAAAAAAATTAACTCATAACATTGTTTCACTTATAGTTATAAGAGTTTAATAGTTAAGACTGGAAGGGAAGTGCGGATGGGAAGTTGATTCAATTCTTAAAAATGTTTCGTTATAAAACATTTATGGGTGCAGTAGCAATAATGTATTTATGAAATAAAAACACATTTTTATTGAATATAACATTATTTTTGGTTGAGCTTCTGACCCAAGTGCAAGTTTATTTTTAAAACTATTATTTTTTTGTTATTTGTCTTTATATGTTTTAACAAACAAGCATTCAAAGTAGAACTATACTTTACAAAAGCTATAGCGAATACTTAATCTGTATTTGTTCTGATTTTGACTTAATATTATAGTTGGATTAATATTATTTAATAGTTTAACTAAAAAAAAATATACAACTAAAATCAGCTGTAATTATAACATTTTGGTAGTTGGAATCAAAATTAAAATTTGGACACTAAAAAATTGCTGCAATTACTCTTCGGTTTTAGGCGCATAGTTTAACTCTTAAATGTTTAAAATGTATTGATAATTTATGCTCAACTAGTTTTTCAAAGAATTTTGGTAGGGAGCTGAGTTTAGAAATTAGACGATAATTAATTATTTCAGCTCTGGCTCCAGCATTTCGAATTGGAGTGACAAAACTTAAAAAATATAAAATACTTAAATATAACATATTAATACATATTCTGTATAAAACCCACTAACAATACTGAAAAGTATGTTTTGTCACTTATGTACGTATATCTCTTTTTCTAGTAAACACATTTTTTTTCATTGTGTTCATAATGCAATAATAAATCTATCATTAGCTTTTGTGTAAACAGAAGATTTCAGTAAAGTTAAAAGAATCCAAATGTTTATTTAAAACATGAAGAAAGAAGTCTTTGCAAATGTACACATAAATTTATGTACTGTTTTACATCGTCACATTATGGATACATTTTGTTTAATTTGTTTTTAAAAAACCACTTTTAGCTAAAAAAATGTTTTTCCTTCATAATATGTTGGACCTATTTTCAGACTAATTTCCAGCTTTTTTGTCTTAAAATTGCGCCTGGAATATTAAAAATAAAATTGGTCAAATTATTTATTTCACCCCTTACGACAAAAAAAAAAACGCAGGTCCTTAAGTTCATTTATTACTATTTTGAGTATGGTATATTAATACAACTTGTATTATAAATTTAAACTATAATTTCTGTGTTGTACAAAGCCAACATTACCTTACATTAAATACATTATTTCACAATATGACAAATACCAGTTAGAATCGTTCTATTTTTACAAAACCAAATGCCGATAGTTATAGATTACATTTTTTCGGAATAAATTTACTATAAACATAAAGTAACCACACGCCAGCTCCACATAAAAGATACCATATTATATCGTTTGTTGTTTACCGAAAACAAGTTGTTTTTTTCGAAAAGTTTATTGTTTTTTTAACAAAAAACAAAAATACTAAATACATGTTTAAATGTGAGTTGTAAAACGGAATGATTTTTTTAAAATCAATAAATCCTCGGACGAGGGGAAGGGTTGATAATCAATCTGCGTCAAAATAAAAATTATAACCTATATTTTATATTACCTTACAGTGTAATTTTTAGACATTAAGTTTCTTAATACGATCATAAAAGTTACATACAGAGCTTGTGAATCTGCGGACAATTGTTTTCGAATAACATACATATTATTTTTATAGATCACACATTATCATGCCGTGGTCCACGACAGTAGCTTCAATTTTTAATTATATTTTTTCCTCGCCCACTACTATCATGGGTGATGGACATATTTGGGTTTTACAGGCGTAACTTTAAGACCACACAGTTAAAAATTAGTCAGAAAGTAGGACTGTATCTATAACATGTTGAGCAGGGGAAAACATCAGGGCTACAAACATTTTTTTTCTGCCAAAATAATGTGTTTTTTAGCAGATTTTGTAATTTGAAAATTAGTTGATCCTAAGTCGAACAAAAAAAAAACTATACATTATATACGTTATATTGTAAAATATAACTCTGTTTAATGTGTTAAGATTTGAAGTTTTTTCTTTTTTTTACATTGCTACAGTAATTTCAGAAAAATAATTCAAACCCTTAAATACACAAACGACCTATAAAAACAACTTGTTTTTTCTAAAGAACAGTAATAAAGTTTAATCTTATGACGACAGCAAAATTATTCATGTGATATTTCAATCCGCGAAAGCTTCAACACATTCATAAAAGTTAGTTCGTTAGGTAAAAAATGTAAACATTTCACTCCTTCCTCATTTTAAAATCGAAAAAATTTACTTACAAAAGGATCGTATTTTTAAACTTAAAATTCCGGTTGAGCTACAACTTGTTTTAATAATAGTTTATCTAGTTGGGCTTTAAAGGCAAAGGTTTGAAAAATTAGACTGAAGGTAAGTTTTGAGTAAAATAATGAGGGAAATCTTACTATGGCCGTAATAAAGTTAAGTCAAAAGGTGTATAAAAAATGTTTAATATGAAAATAAATTTAATTAGTTAATTTCAAATACGGCCGTGAAATAACAGTGTTACCATTGCGCTTGATTTATCTTCACTTAAGTTTTCATACATTAGGTTCTTAAACTGTGCCAAAAAAATAAAATGAGTAAAAAGTAATCAATAGATTTTTCAAAAAAAAAAAAATATCTTTGTGGTATTTTTACACGTTTTTTATTTGTAACAATAGTACACAACATGTATTCTTTTGGCCAAACTTTTCAGCAAAATATGAACACATACTTGTATACACAAAAATAATACATTAACAATGAACAATGTGCAGCACATATCTCTCTATATTGTATAAGCAGCAAACTTACTGTTGCTCTAGTATAGTATTCTACATCCTTGGTGTTTAGCAGTTTTAACTACTTGAAAAAATGAATTTGAAAAGCATAATTTGTATTTTATTCACCATATTTTGTATAACGATGCCGGGTGTAACGCTCCAGGTCCAACAGGTATAAAAAACCTTTTTAGTATATAATTTTTTATATTTTTTTATTTATAGTATCTCCGGCCAACAAAATTATTACAAATATTTCGAACACTGTGGTCATTTTTATCCGTTTTTTCGACTTATTTATGGAATTTTATCTCATAATTTACTTTTTTTATACTTTATCAATTTTTTTTTCTAAGAGTATAGTAAACACAATTTTAATGACTTTCTGTTACGCGAAAAAAAAATTCAGAAAGCTGACATTATTTGTCATAAAAATCTGATTTGTAATAAATTTTGTTTGATGGACGAAGATACTGTAAAAAATATTAACCAATTTTACAAATATATCTTATACGTGGAACATATACATGGCTACAATAACACTAATCGCTTTTTGATCAAAATAAAAATATATAATTTTTACATGATAATTTATACACAAGGATTAAAACAAGTAAATTAAATTATTTTATTATTAAATTATTTTTAAAAAAGCTTAAAATGTGTATAAAATGCTACAATTATTCACGCTTCTTGGTGGTTTACTTAATTTTATTACTAAAATTTATACTTAATTTAGCATTTTAATAACAACATATTTAAGATACTATTTAAGAATATTAATTTGAAAAGCTAATTCTAATTATTATAACAACCGTGTTATGCATTATCATATCTATGTCTGAAGGTAGGTACATAAAAAACATTTGATATACAAATGTAGCAATAGGGAGGCTTTGTTAAAATAAAATGCTTTTCCATTTGAGTAAAATATTTTTATTATGACATATTATGATTTATTATTATGAAAAATAAATTCAAAATTTTACTTATACTCATCAGATTATTCATATTATAAAAATGTATTTTTAATATATTTGTTATTAAATTTTTATTCGATGATCTGATTTTAATGACTAATAAAACTTTTTTTTTCTAAAGATTATAATAGCAGTTTTAAAATAAATAATTTGCCTTTATAATAATATTTAAGTAGACAATTGTAATAGACATAATATCTTTTATATGATAGGTAACAAATTAATTGTTATTTAGAATACATTGATAGTAGAAAAATCTTAGAAGAAAAGGTTGAAACACAATTATGATAAACAAAGATGAACATTTTACAATATACACATATTGGTAAGCATACGAATTTTCAGGATTTGACACGGATCTTGGATACTGCAGTTTTGTTTGTACATTTAATTGTCGATATCGGGGGTTAGTTTTTAGCTAAAAAAAGTAAAGTTTTGAGTTTATTTTTTAAGAAAATTATAATATATAATACTAAAAATATTTTATCCATATGGAAAAGCATTTTATTTTAACAACGCCTCATTATTGTTACATTTGTATATCAAATGTTTTTTATGTACCTAGACAATAGATATGATAATGCATAACACGGTCGTTATTATCACAATTACTCTTTTTAAATTTATATTCTTAAATATGTATTTATAAAACGCTAAATTAAATATAAATTTACGGAAAAAAATTAAAGTGAATCACCAAGGAGGTTGAATACTATAGTAAATCAACTGTACAATTGCTTACATTATATACAGATTAACAGATATATGTGCTGCACAAAATTTAAACATATTTGTCGCATTTGGTAGGTGGAGGCACTCCCTGCAACTACCATACCTACATTGTTCATTGTAAATGTATTATTTTTGTGTTTACAGTATGTGTTCATATTTTGCTAAAATGTTTAGCCAAAAAAGTACATTTTGTGTACTATTGTTACAAATCAAAAACAAAATTATTGTTTTCGATTCTAGGACCTAGTTTAATACAGCCAAACCATACTTTTTTTAAGCAACTTATTTATTTAAGTGTTCCAACAAAATAAGCAATGTAAAGTTTTTTGCACTAGTGGTGTAAAATATACCATTCAATCAGTATTATAAAGGACTAGAAATGATTATTAAAGACTAGTCAATAGCCGAAATAAATCAATTTATTGACACATATTCCGTACTGCCCATTACATATGTAGTTAACCTAACCTAACCAGACAAAGCATCAAGGTTAAATCAAGAGCATAAATAATATAAGAATAGTAAATAATAAAATTTACTTATAACTTGTATATTTATATTTGTTATAACTTATAAAGTTAAACAATTGACACTATTTACCGAATTTTCATTGACATTTTATTATAAAGAATTAAAAATAAGAAGAGGAAGTAGAAGTAAAAACAAATTGTTGGAATTGATTAGACAATAAAACACAAATTTACTTATTAGGTGAATACTATTTTTATTGGTAGATTGGTATATGTAATAGAAATAATATAATTTATATGACAGATGAAAAAATATATTATCTTATTTGAAATACATTGATATTAGAAAAATCTGAAGGTTTCAACACAATTAGGATGAACATTTAGATGAACATTTTAAAATATACACATATTAGTAAGTAAGCATATGAATTTTCAGAATGTTATACGGATCATGCGGTTTGTTGGTAAATTTATCTGTCGTTAGCGTCGGTTAGTTATTAGCTAAAATAAATATATGTTAAAAAATTGTGTAAAAAATCGTTTATTTTAAATTATATTACACATGAATTTTAATTCAAATTAAGTTAGGCTCCTTTATAAATTACTATGTACAAGATATTTTCCTTTCAAATACAATTTTAGGATTTACTAATACTCATTATTTTAATTTTGAAATAATTGTCGTTTTAAAATATTAAACTATCATGTGTAAAATAATCGTTTATAACAAGTTTTAAATATAATAATTCAACATTTTCAGCTATATTGAAAACAATTTTAAAACTTAAAGTATGTTTGTAAATCACAAAAACTTATATTATCAACCACTTTTTTAGCCTATATAAGTTTTATACAATCTCAAAAACTCACCTGGTGTTGGTGGTGGTGGAGGTGGTGGTGGTGGTTCTGTTCGTCTTGATCGTTCTACTTTGTATTCAGTAACTAAAAAATAAAAATACATTTCTTAAATATACATTTTCCTTTATCCTAGTGCAGCATACCTAAACTGTATATATTTATTTTGATCCCAAACCATATAATTTTCTTATAGCCACATGTAATATTCTTAAAATAATATTATCCCAAACTGGATATGCAAAATTATACAATATGTTCATGGACATGCCAAACGTATTCTTATTTTCGACAACATATAGCATTTGTAGCATTTTATACACATTTTAAGTTTTATTGAAAATAATTTAAAAACTTCTAGTATGTTTGTAAATTTTTAAAGCTTATAAACTGGTATTATCAATTAACTTACATCTATTACGCCCCTCATCATCTGAAATATTGAAAAAAAAAATTACTTAAATATTTATTTTTTATCCTTCTGTATAAACTATCGTGCATAAATTATATTCATGTTTCACGTTTAAGTAATTTATGTAAAAAAATGTATGACTGGATGAACAAAATTATATAATATTGCTAATGATTATATAACTTTATATCCGAATGTAAACTTTTTTTTAGAGAAACACGAAAAAAAATTGTATTTCTTTATTTATTAACAGTACCTAACAAAAATATTTTAAAATATTCCATTTTTACTTGAAACATAAAAGATAGATTTGTAAAATATAAATAACTTTATGAGTATATAATCTAGTTTTGAATTTATTTTTCTAAAAAAAATCATCAGATGTCATATTAAAAATGATTTATTTATATTTTGGAAAAGCATTTTATTTTAACATAACCTCATTATTGTTACATTTGTATACTAAACGGTTTTTATATACTTACATTTTGACATAGATATGATAATGCTAAATAAAATAAAGTTTTTAGGAATAAAATTAAAGTAAACCACCAAGAAGGGTTAATATTTGTAGCATTTTATACACATTTTAAGTTTTATTAAAAATAATTTAAACTCTGCTAGTAAATTTGTAAAGCCCATTAACTGATATTATCCAATTACTTACGTTCATCTCCCGAGTCACCTGAAATATTAAAAAAAAAAATTACTTTTTTTATACTTGTGTATAAATTATGTATAAATTATGTATATATTTTTTAATCCAAAAGCGTTTAGTTTCATTATAGCCATACATATATATGTATATATGTTCCACGTATAAGTTATACAAAATAATTTTAATACTGAATAAACAAAGCTATATAATATTTTGCTAATAATCTAACAATATAGGTTAGCAAATGTCTATATATATTTTTTTAAAAATAGGTTAAGTCATTTTAAAACTGCTATTATACTTTATCGAACTACTAAAAATAATATTAAGATATAAATTATGTAAGTCATTGAAATACGACTAATAAATAAAAATACAGCTATTTAAATATAAACTTACTTCCATCAACTCCTAAAACATGAAAAATAGATTTGTAGAACATAAATTAATTAATAACGATAAAAAGTTAATTTAATTGTAAAAAAAAAACTTGTTTTTAATTACAAAACAGTTGAATTATTTTTTTTTTACATTTGTATACTAATTGTTTTTTATGTACCTGTAAACGTTGCCATAACAATGAAAAATGCGGATATTGCAAACAAAATAATCATTTTTAAATTCATTTTTATTAAGAAACAATACTCTAATATTATCCTTAAATATATAAATTTTGAAATGCTAAATCAAATATGTACTTTTGGATTTTAAGTTAAAGTCAAGCACCAAAAATGCTGAATACTAAACTAGAGCAACAGTACAATTGCTTACATTATATACTGAGATATGTGCTGCATAAAACTAATTGACTCATATGGCAGGGAAGGAAGTGGACATTGTTGTTGTGTTCATTATTAGTTCATCATTTTTAATGTACTATTATTGTGTATACAGTATGTGTTCATATTTTGCTAAAATGTGTGGCCAAAAAATTACATTTTGTGTTCTATTGTTACAAATAAATAACGTAAAAAAACTACAAAAATATGGTTTTTGGTTCTCGAACCTGGTTTAATACAGCTAAACTATACCATTTTTTTAGCAACTTATTTATTTAAGTGTTCCATCAAAATGAATAACATATTATGAGTCATTTTTATTTGGTAAGTAAAGGGAGTGTACATTTTTCATTGTTAATGTTTTATTAATGTGTATACAGTATGTGTTCATATTTTGCTAAAATGTTTGGCCAAATAAGTACATTTTGTGTATTATTGTTACAAATAAAAAACATGTAAAAAAACCACAAAGTTATTGTTTTTGGTTCTAGAACCTGGTTTATTACAGCCCAACTATACCTTTTTTTAGCAACTTATTTATTTAGGTGTTCCATTAAAATGAATAACAAATTATGAGTCATTTTAAGTTTTTCACACTAGTGGTGTAAAATGTATAGGTATTTAAAGTAATATAAAGGACTAGTTATATTTGAAGACTAGCCAATGGCCGAAATAAATCAATTTTTGATATTGCAGTGTTTTTTTAACATATCGTTTAATAATGCAAGTCTGTCTTTACTAGTCATTATGCACTAGGGTTTCATATACATTTTTAAACGTTTTAAGCCCGGCATTTTATTTGTTTAAGTTTAATATCGACACACTAAACACTCCATCTTAGCCTATACATTACCGCAACTTTTTAAGATTAACAATTTTACAAATTTTGAAAACATCATGCAATAATTCTGTGGACAAATAATTAGATCAGTTCTAAATACCGATGTACACAGACTCTAATCCAGAAAATACCATTAACTCTTTTTACCCATTACATTTATTGGCACAGTTTAAGAATCTAATGTATAAAATCTAGTTATGAAGATAGATCTAGAGCAATGGCAACACTGTTATTTCACCGCCGTATTTGATGTTAATAAATTTAATTTATTTTTTAGACATCTTTAAGAATTTAAAAAAAATTGTAGCTATTTGAAAAAAACTAGATCGATCTTGTTTATAATTGCAATTATATATTAGTAAAGTCAATGTTCTATAAAAGAAGAAAATAAATGGTTCAAACATTGGAGTTTTACTCACAAACCCCTTATTCAGTATAATATTATGACGTTTCAAACAATTTAATTTCAGATTTAGCTGTAAAAATTAAAATAAATAATTTGGATTTTTACCCTTAAAGGACACACGGGAAGAAGGGTAGTAGTTCATGTACGAACATCATTTTAGAGTATAGCAAAAAAAAAGTTTGTGAATTCCTTCCCTCTTTCAGAAGAACCAAAAAAATCACATTAAGTGCTATTTTACCAAAAAAAGTAATTATTTAAACAGGTGTTTCTTGGCTTTAGTGGTTCACCCCGAAGGGAACCCTTTATGACCGCAGACCGACTAGTAGCACTGGGTGCTAATTGCGGACCGGGGAAAGTGTGTCTCAAGAAGAAGTGACCTGCTAGAAGGCCACTTATCGGAGGCCTCTACATCACTTTAGTCGCCTTTTACGACAGGTGTGAGGCTCTTGGTAGAATTCTTTCCCCCCTGACCACAGGGATAACCGCGGCCAGCAGGCTACGATCAACCCTTAACTGAGTAGCTCAGCGAGTTCCTCTGCTTTGTCGATAGTCTACCTCACTGAGTATCGCTCGGTAGGGCTGGTGTTTGCACCGTCCACTCAGTTTGTGCACACGCACATAAGTGACCGTGGGTCTTCCACCAGAGTGGGCTCTTGAGTTCACCCGTACCTCGGCTATAACCCGTAGGATATAGCCGGCAGGATCGTTCCTGTTTCGCGACGCAGTAGGCTCGTGCCTTGACGGTTCGCGATTTCTTGCAATCCGGGGGAGGTACGCGACCAGGAATCGGCTCGTCACCTACCTGGTGTTCAGTACCTCTCACCCATTTCGCTTCAGGTAGAGCGCTCGTTTGCAAAACTTCTCAAATGCCGTGTATAAGGCTCTGGTGGATACAAGTGTAGATGGGTCGCACGGCCAAAGGTGACCGTGCTGGTGCACCTCGAGTTGGAGCATGGCTCGATGCTCGTCATGTATTCGACACTGAAACAAGACGTGCTCACCTGTCTTTTTTAGATGGCCACACTCACAATCGGGACTGTCCACCAAGTTAAAAGAATACAATTTTGCATTGAAGTCTCAATGACCCAGTATAAACTGGTTAGTATAGTGCGAGCTCCAGATCGGTGTAGCCAATCTTCTGCTCACCGAAGGAAAGAATTTGTAAGTCCATCTGCCTTTTATCGATATGTCCCATTTATGCTGCCACGATCGCATTTGTCGGTCCCATTGTTCCCTCAATTCTTAGGATCTTCGGTCTGGCTCTAGTCCTCGTGTCGTATACCACGAGGAGGTCGAGAGGCATATATGCAGATAGCACCTGTAACGCATCAGTTGACGCCGTTTTATATGCACCAGTGATTCCAAGCAATAGCCTTCCTTCCATACCAGCGCTCTGCACAAGTTTGTTAGGTCAAAGATGTAAACATTTCACCCCTTTCCTATTTCAAAAACGAAATCTTTTAAACTTAAAATTACGGTGAGCTATAACTTCAGTCATAATTTTAAAACCTTAACTTTAGCCCGACTTATTTCTCATCCCCCTAGGGGGTGGGCAAATTTTTTTTATTATTTTGGCATTTAAGCCGTAATTTCGGGACCTTTAAATTGAAAATTTGTCAGTTGCTAAAACTCATATGTATCCATAACTTACTAAACAAAGAAAAAATTAAGGACTACAGTTTTTCTTTAATTACCTGAAAACTGTGTTTTTTCCAGATTTCGTATTTTTTAACAAATACACCTAAAATTACCCCACCATGCTCTGTCCCCACTATGCCCGGACCACACTGTACTGGCTTTTTAAATTAATAATCATTATTGATATTCGAACAATTCAAATCACTTATATAGTTTTATCTAATAATGGACAAAATATAAATTTTAATTAATTTTAAAGTACAACTGGGAGATGTTTTATTTTAGATTTGTTGCTTTGGTTTTTTTGGGCTACACTACTGTGATTAGTGACTGCAGCACAGAATATAATACCTGGGTGCTACTAATTTTAAATCACTGTTTGAGGAAACACATATATTTTCCTAAATCAGTAAAGATTTTATTTGTAATTTTTTGTTTATTTTTCCAAGATGTTTAAGAAAAAGTGGTAGTATTATGTTCGCTATTTATAATAAGTATTAAATGCAAATTTAATTTAATTGTTGTAACATCCGGGTTCTAAAATGCGAGAAAATAAATGGTATAAACAAATGTAAAATCATTTATCGTGTAAATTGTAATTCATTATTGTATTATTGTTTTTTTTTTATCAAAACCAAGCTGATTTTACAGCGACTGTTGTAATGTAAACAAATAGTAAGTTCCTATAAGTATCACAAACTGTGAATTTTATAAGAATTTTCGTATTTTACAAAACAACTTGTATGGTTTTATTTATTTATTTATTTTATTGAAAACGAGGTGTTTTTCTTAACATATTTTGTTTTGCAGTGGTTTTTGTATTTATATGTTTGACCTTTTTTATTTCTTGCGCAGTAACATCTTGATATTACAATACTTATACATATATATATATATATATATATATATATTATTTTTAAAGATTTGAATACTCGAACAGTTGTAGAATAGTATACATATTGAATTAGATTGTAACTCCTACTTTTATCGATGTAGAAGAATGTTAATATATTTATTTTGTTGGGCTAGATCGGTCCAGCGCAGCCTAATAAAATAAATATAATAACTTTTCAACTTTTACATGATAAAACGCATGTACTCCCTACAAAAGTTATGCGCAGGGCCTGACAATATACCTTACATATTTATTCAAAACTTTGGACCAAAGCCCTAAAATTAATGTTAAAAATATTCAATAGAATCTTTATCGAAGGCTCTTGGCCAACCACTTGGAAAAATGGTACTATTATACCTATCATCAAACAGGAAAAAGATAAATTTAAACCAGAAGGATATAGACCAATAACTCTATTGAACACCATGTGTAAGATATTGGAAAAATATTTGAACATAGACTAACATGGTTCCTAGAAAAATACAACTACCTAGCCAAACAACAAAGTGATTACAGAAAAAATAGAAGCACAATTGACAATCTCTTTCAAATTAAACATGAAGCAAATCAGACCTTCGAAAACAAGCAAATCGTGGGACTAGTGAATTTGGACATTTCCAAGGCTTACGACTCAACATGGAGACATAACATATTAAAATAAAATTATTTAATTATTATAAAATTTTATCCAAAGGCAAAACACTCAATATTTTAACCGACTTTTTAAAAGACCGCACATTCCAAGTAAAAGCAAATAGCCAGATGTCCGACGAATTTTCTCAAGAAAATGGAGTACCCCAAGGCTCAGCCCTGTCAGTAACGTTATTTCTGTTAGCCATAAACGACATAACCCAATGCTGTTCCCTACCCGTAAAATGCAACCTTTTCGCAGACGATTTTAACTACTCATGTCGAAGCAGTAATATTAACTCTGTACAAAAATTCCTTCAGATAACCACCAACAATTTAGAAGAATGGGCCGGAAAGACAGGTTTTAACTTCTCTCCAAAAAAATCAAACTGCATAGTATTCACAAAAAAAAGAAAGGTAGGCAAACTTCATATCACTCTCGACGGCATGCCAATTCCCAATAAAAAATCGGTTAAAATCCTTGGCCTTTTCTTTGATCACCGTCTCACGTGGGCATCCCATATACAATACCTAAAGACCTCAACCAACAACGCTCTAAACTTACTCAAAATACTATCCCACACAGCTTGGGGAGGTGATTCCGAAACACTAATCAAAATCCACAGATCTACTATACAGTCCAGACTAAACTATGGATCCATTATGTGCAAATCTGCAACATACTCTATCCTAAAAGCAATTGATACTATCAACAACAGCGGACTAAGACTAGTTATAGGTGCTTTCCGCAGTAGTCCAATTTTAAGCATATATAACATAACTGGAGAACACCTACCCGAGATAAAAAGGATAGACTTAGCTCTAAAATACATGGTTAGAACATTTAGAGCCAACTTCAACTCACTCACAGAGGAAAATACTGAAATTCACCAAAAATTAAAAGTAAACGGTATTATTACGGCTCAAATAATTTCAAGAGAACCAATGACCCATCCCCCTTGGATAGCTAATTACGCAATAAATACAGAACTAACTTCCCTCCTAAAACGTCAAACTCCTCCCCCAGTATACAGAAGTCACTTTCTCAGTATACTAGAACAATATAAAGACTACCAAAAAGTATACACCGATGCTTCTAAATCCCAAGACGAAGTTGGCTTTTCAATAATATTCCAAAACAGAAATCTATTATTCAAACTTCCAAGCACATGTTCCATATTCTCGGCTGAAGCAATTACGATACTAGAGGCAATAAAAAGAATAATACATGAAGAGCACTCAAAACATATTATTTTTAGTGACTCCCTAAGTACCCTCAACAGCATCAAAAACCAATTCCATCCCGGCGACATCGCAATAAAAATTCAAAACAAACTAAACGAAGCCTCAACTATGAACAAACAAATCACGCTCATGTGGGTTCCTGGACATGCAGGCATCAAAGGTAACGAGTTAGCCGACCAACAGCTAAAATTGCCACCCAAAATGCGGAAGTAACATTAATACCAGGGCTAACATACGATGACTTAAAAACCCAGATTAATGAGATGTCCAACGACAAATCGCTTCAGTTATGGAAGCGACAAACTACCAAACTGAACACTATTAAAAGTTCCACTAACCTATGGATTAACAGCTTTCTAAAAAGGAAAGATGAAACAGTACTAAACCGCATGCGAATCGGACACACGAGACTAACCCATGGTTATCTAATGGCTAAGGAAGAAACTCCTATATGTGTAGCTTGCGGTGTAAGACTGACCGTGAAACACATATTAACCGAATGCCTCAAGTACGAACAAGACAGACAAAAGATTGGAATCGACGCGACACTTGACACTTCACTAGGACCAGAACCCGAGAACAATGCCAAGATGATCGACTTCCTAAAATCAACTGACTTATATAACTTAATTTAAAAATTACACATTCTCTGTAACTAATGGCCATAGATGCCGGATTGTAAAAAAAAAATGATCAATAAAAAAAAAAAAAAGTTATGCATGTTAGCTAAAAGAAAAAATATATTTTAAAAATGTGGGGTACACATATTATATTGGATTTCCTACAATATTCGTAGATTTCCGTCTTACTCTTAATGTACCTCCAGTCTTATTTTTCAAATCTTTGGCGTAAAGCTAAAGTTTACATTTTTGTCCTAAAAAAGGGTATCTTTTAAGTAAGATCTGATTTATAAACTTTTTACATGAAAATATCAGATCAGCTGCTTACCCGGCCGAAAAAGTAATATTTATAATTAAAAATACTAAAAAACGTACAAAAACTAAATAAGATCACGCTAAATAGACGTGAATAAAAATATTGAATTGAATTGATAATTATTTTCGAATCATAACTTGCTTGTATTAAAAAAATTCATAAAATCTGCCAAAAAACACAGTTTTTTGGCAATTAAAAAAAAATTGTAGTCCTCATTTTTCACCTGTTTAGTATGTTATAGATTAACATGAGTCCTATCTTCTGACTAATATTCAACTATCAGGTCTTAAAAATACGCCTATAAAACAAAACAATGTCCATTGCCTTTGATAAGGGGAGGAGAGAGTGAGGAAAAAGTATATTGAAAATTGAAAATACTGTCGTGGGGGCACGGAGTGATGATGTGTGATTAATAGTATACAGATACGTTACTCGAATAAATTTGTCCTGTGATTCAAAAGCTTTGTATATAATTATTTTGAGCGTATTTAGAAACTAAAGGCCTGAAAATTAGACTATAAGATAGTTCATTGTAGCCATATAACACATAAAATCTGAAAAATATTTTAATTATACACTAGTTGATTACGATAAATGGTGCAGATGGTACATATTTATTATAGGCCATATTGCTTAAGTTCATAAAATATAATCAATCGTTACCATCCATAATTCATAAGTCGTATCCAGTAACGAGCCAGAAATTTGTGGGACCCAGATTCAGTATAAATTTATAGAAATCCTTCTTAAAGGTTGGCTTTAATTTTATTTTGACGCAGAGTGATTATCACCCTTACCCTCGTTCCAGGATTTTTTGATTTTAAATGGTTATTCCATTATACAACTCACATTTAAACATGTATTTAGTATTTTTGTTTTGTTGACAAACAGAATACCTTTCAAAAAACAACTTGTTTTCAGTAAACCACGAATCATATAATATGGTACTTTTTTATGTAGATTTTCCGCGTAGGCACTCTATAGTAACTTTAATCTAAAAAAATGTGATGTAAAACTATGGACAATTTGTTTTTTTTTCAATATGGCTACTAGTAAAGGTAAATCAGGACCATTCTAAATGGTATTTGTCATATTGTAAATAATATATTTATATATATAATAAAAGAAGACTTGCCAAAATACCACTTGTTCTTCGTAAAAAAAAAAAAAATTATAAAAATTGTATTCGTACTAGCATTTATAAAGGCGCATTGTATAAGCAATTTTTTACTAAAACCTTAAACTAAAACACATTAAGCTAAAATGTGTTTATTAGAAAAGGAGAATCTATTTTGATATTTAATTTTTTTCTACAATTTTTATATCGTATGCGGTATGTAGGATCTATTTTTGTACAAAAACCTGCGTTTCTACTTCAAACGTAGTGTCACTAAGAATACCTTGATTTAAGTTTTAAAAAAACATTTGAAGCCTTCATAACATTTTTAAGGCATCGATCGTGGCATAATTTTGTTTTTGTTAATAATTATTTAAGTTTAAAAAAAGCTAACAAAAAACAACTCAATATTTTCTAATGTAAAAAAACAGTACAATGGGGTCGGGGTAAAGTGGGAACGAAGAGTTCACAAGTACACAAACGTCCTATTTTACCTTTACAAGTAGTCATATGTAACAAATACAAAATTACCATAGTTTTCAATTACATTTTTGAGGATTTAAAGTGCTAAAAATGCCAAAGCGCAAAATCTACATTAAAAATACCATATTATATGATTTGTTGTTTTTTGAAACGTATTCTGTTTTGTTAACAAAACCAAATTGATAAATACATGTAAATATGAGTTATAAAATAAAATAACCAATTAAAATCAATAAATTCTGGGACGAGGGAAGGGTGATGATAATCAATCTGCTCAAGATTAAAATTATTACCTATATTTTAAAGAACTACCTTATTGTCTAATTTTTAGTCATTAAGATTCTAAATACGCTTACAAAAGTTATATACAGAGCTTTTGAATCGCCGGACAAATTTCTTCGAGTAACATAATATTATCTCTATAGATCACACTTCATCATGCCGCTGATGTGATATTTTCATAGAGATAGTTTATAAATCAGATCTCATCTAAAAATGATTTTAAGTCATTTTTGATCTTGTTAGGACAAAAATGTAAACATTTCACCGTTTCCCTATTTAAAAATCGAATAAATGTACATACGATAAAAATGTACATTTTTAAGCAGGATATCTATAACTACGACATGTGTTATGGTTAGTCACAATTGTTTATATTTTATGAATTTAAACAATAAAAAACGGGTCTATGCCATTTTTGGTTTTGTAGATGTTATTTTAAGACGTCATAGTTGAAAATATCGTGCGCGTGTATTGTTCAAATATAATGTGTTTTCGTATTAAACTAGAAATATATGTAGGATACTCAAGTAGAAATACATAAGTATGAAAAAAAAACAGATATGTGTAACGCTATGATGACTTAAGCTCAACTAATTTTGATAATGCAAAATAAAACTCAATTAAAAACATGTCTATATAAAATAATATTGTTCCTGGACCGAGCTGTTTATATAGTCCCAAAAGACATAAGTTAGTTTCAACATGTTCTTAATAGATTTGTTTTTACAAGCTCCAACCTCAAGTATTTAGTTTGGCCTTTTATGTACTTAAATGTTTGAACCATTTATTTTCTTCTTTTATAGAACATTGACTTTACTAATATATAATTGCAATTATAAACAAGACCGATCTAGTTTTTTTCAAATGGCTACAATTTTTTTTAAATTCTTAAAGATATCTAAAAAATAAATTAAATTTATTAATATCAAATACGGCGGTGAAATAACAGTGTTGCCATTGCACTAGATCTATCTTCACAATTCAATTTTATACATTAGATTCTAAAACTGTGCCAAAAAATGTAATGGGTAAAAAGGGTTAATGGTATTTTCTGGGTTAGAGTCTGTGTACATCGGTATTTAGAACTGGTCTAATTATTTTTCCACAGCATTATTGCATGATGTATTCAAAATTTGTAAAATTGTTAATCTTAAAAAGTTGTGGTAATGTATAGGCTAAGATGGAGTGTTTGGTGTATCGATATCAAACTAAAACAAATAAAATGCCGGGCTTAAAACGTTTAAAAATGTATATGAAACCCTAGTGCATAATGACTAGTAAAGACAGACTTGCATTATTAAACGACATGTTAAAAAATACTGCAATATCAAAAATTGATTTATTTCGGCCATTGGCTAGTCTTCAAAAATAACTAGTCCTTTATATTACTTTAAAAGCCTATACATTTTACACCACTAGTGTGAAAAACTTAAAACGACTCATAATATGTTATTAATTTTGTTGGAACACTTAAATAAATAAGTTGCTTAAAAAAAGGTATAGTTGGGCTGTATTAAACCAGGTTCTAGATCCAAAAACAATAACTTTGTGGGTTTTTTACATGTTTTTTATTTGTAACAATAGTACACAAAATGTACTTATTTGGCTAAACATTTTAGCAAAATATGAACACATACTGTATACACATTAATAATACATTAACAATGAAAAATGAACAATCCCTTTACCTACCAAATAAAAATGACTCATAATATGTTATTCATTTTGATGGAACACTTAAATATATAAGTTGCTAAAAAAAAGGTATAGTTTAGCTGTATTAAACGAGGTTCGAGAACCAAAAACCATATTTTTATAGTTTTTTTACGTTATTTAATTGTAACAATTATACACAAAATGTAATTTTTTGGCCACACATTTTAGCAAAATATGAACACATACTGTATACACAATAATAGTACATTAAAAAATATGAACAAATAATGAACACAACAACAATGTACACTTCCTTCCCTACCATATGCGTCAAATAAATATATGCAGCACATATCTCTGTATATAATGTCAGCAATTGTACGGTTGCTCTAGTATAGTATTCAGCATTTTTGGTGCTTGACTTTAACTTAAAATCCAAAAGTACATATTAAATTTAGCATTTCAAAATTGATATTTTTTAACATAATATTAGAGTATAGTTTCTTAATAAAAATGAATTTGAAAATGATTATTTTGTTTGCAATATCCGCATTTTTCATTGTAATGGCAACGTTTACAGGTACATAAAAACCAGTTAGAATACAAATGTAAAAAAAAGACTTCGACTGATTGTAATTAAAAACAAGTGTTTTTTTACAATTAAATTAACTTTTTATCGTTATTAATTAATTTATGTTCTACAAATCTATTTTTCATGTTTTAGGTGTTGATGGAAGTAAGTTTATTATTAAATAGCTGTATTTTTATTTATTAATCGTATTTCAATGACTACAATAATTTATATCTCAAAACTATTTTTAGTTTTTCGATAAAGTATAATAGCAGTTTTTAAATGACTTAACCGGCTTTTAAAATAATATATATGTGGACATTTGCTAACCTATATTATTAGATTATTAGCAATATATTATATAGCTTTGTTTGTTCAGTATTAAAATTATTTTGTATAACTTATACGTGGAACATATATATATATAAATATATATGGCTATAATGAAACTAAACGCTTTTGGATGAAAAAATATATACATAATTTATACACAAGGATAAAAAAAGTAATTTTTTTTTTAATATTTCAGTCGACTCGGGAGATGAACGTAAGTAATTGGATAATATCAGTTTATGGGCTTTACAAATTTACTAGCAGAGTTTAAATTATTTTTAATAAAACTTAAAATGTGTATAAAATGTTTCAAATATTAACCCTTCTTGGTGGTTTACTTTAATTTTATTCCTAAAAATTTTATTTCATTTAGCATTTTAAAAATACATATTTATGATACTATTTAGGAATATGAATTTTAAAAGCGTAATTCTAATTATAACAACCTTGTTATGCATTATCATATCTATGTCAAAATGTAAGTACATAAAAACCGTTTAGTATACAAATGTAACAATAATGAGGTTATGTTAAAATAAAATGCTTTTCCAAAATATAAATAAATCATTTTTAATATGACATCTGATGATTTTTTTAGAAAAATAAATTCAAAACTAGATTATATACTCATAAAGTTATTTATATTTTACAAATCTATCTTTTATGTTTCAAGTGTAAATGGAATATTTTAAACTATTTTTGTTAGTTACTGTTAATAAATAAAGAAATACAATTTTTTTTCGTGTTTCTCTAAAAAAAAGTTTACATTCGGATATAAAGTTATATAATCATTAGCAATATTATATAATTTTGTTTATCCAGTCATACATTTTTTTACATAAATTACTTAAACGTGAAGCATACATGTATATAATTTATGCATGATAGTTTATACACAAGGATAAAAAATAAATATTTAAGTCATTTTTTTTTTCAATATTTCAGATGATGAGGGGCGTAATAGACGTAAGTTAATTGATAATATCAGTTTATAAGCTTTACAAATTTACAAACATACTAGTAGTTTTTAAATTATTTTCAATAAAACTTAAAATGTGTATAAAATGCTACAAATGCTATATGTTGTCGAAAATAAGAATACGTTTGGCATGTCCATGAACATATTGTATAATTTTGCATATCCAGTTTGGGATAATATTATTTTAAGAATATTACATGTGGCTAAAAGAAAATTATATGGTTTGGGATCAAAATAAATATATACAGTTTAGGTATGCTGCACTAGGATAAAGAAAAATGTATATTTAATAAATTTATTTTTATTTTGTAGTTAAGGAATTCATTGTAGAACAATCAAGACAAACAGCACCACCACCACCACCACCTCCACCACCACCACCACCAATACCAGGTGAGTTTTTGAGATTGTATAAAACTTATATAGGCTAAAAAAGTGGTTGATAATATAAGTTTTTGTGATTTACAAACATACTTTAAGTTTTAAAATTGTTTTCAATATAGCTGAAAATGTTGAATTATTATACTTAAAACTTGTTATAAACGATTATTTTACACATGATAGTTTAATATTTTAAAACGACAATTATTTCAAAACTAAAATAATGAGTATTAGTAAATCCTAAAATTGTATTTGAAAGGAAAATATCTTGTACATAGTAATTTATAAAGGAGCCTAACTTAATTTGAATTAAAATTCATGTGTAATATAATTTAAAATAAACGATTTTTTACACAATTTTTTAACATATATTTGTTTTAGCTAATAACTAACCGACGCTAACGACAGATAAATTTACCAACAAACCGCATGATCCGTATAACATTCTGAAAATTCATATGCTTACTTACTAATATGTGTATATTTTAAAATGTTCATCTAAATGTTCATCCTAATTGTGTTGAAACCTTCAGATTTTTCTAATATCAATGTATTTCAAATAAGATAATATATTTTTTCATCTGTCATATAAATTATATTATTTCTATTACATATACCAATCTACCAATAAAAATAGTATTCACCTAATAAGTAAATTTGTGTTTTATTGTCTAATCAATTCCAACAATTTGTTTTTACTTCTACTTCCTCCTCTTATTTTTAATTCTTTATAATAAAATGTCAATGGAAATGCGGTAAATAGTGTCAATTGTTTAACTTTATAAGTTATAACAAATATAAATATACAAGTTATAAGTAAATTTTATTATTTACTATTCTTATATTATTCATGCTCTTGATTTAACCTTGATGCTTTGTCTGGTTAGGTTAGGTTAACTACATACATAATGGGCAGTACGGCATGTGTGTCAATAAGTTGATTTATTCTTTAATAATCATTTCTAGTCCTTTATAATACTGATTGAATGGTATATTTTACACCACTAGTGTGAACAACTTTACATTGCTCATTTTGATGGAACACTTAAATAAATAAGTTGCTTAAAAAAAGTATAGTTTGGCTGTATTAAACTGGGTCCTAGAATCGAAAACAATAATTTTGTGGGTTTTCACACGTTTTTAATTTGTAACGATAGTACACAAAATTTACTTTTTTTGCCAAACATTTTAGCAAGATATGAACACAAAAATAATACATTTACAATGAACAATATAGGTTTGGTAGTTGGAGGGAGTGCCTCCACCTACCAAATGCGGCAAATATGTTTAAATTTTGTGCAGCACATATATCTGTTAATCTGTATATAATGTAAGCAATTGAACAGTTGATTTACTATAGTATTCAACCTCCTTGGTGATTCACTTTAATTTTTTTCCGTAAATTTATATTTAATTTAGCGTTTTATAAATACATATTTAAGAATATAAATTTAAGAAGAGTAAGTGTGATAATAACGACCGTGTTATTATATATTTGCTCCGTCTTTATATATCCCAGTGTGTGTCACTTTTGTACATTTAGTGAATACATTTTATACCAAAATTTTAATCAAATAACGCTCTTTCCGATTTCGGGTTTTAAACGAAAATTGGTATACTATTCCGCTCGGGAATCAGTAAAACACAACTTCCTTAATTGGCTGTAAGTAATAATCTTTGCTATTACGCGCGTTATCAGCGTTACCGGTTACGGCCGTAGTGCCGTTAAATCGTAATGTCACAAATAAACCAAACCGTACCTCCACTAGTCATTTCTAAATCGCGTCTACAGAGTGTGTCAAATACCTCAACCGACTTTTCTCATGTGAACGTCTCGTCTGACGGGTGGTCATCACCAAAACCCCTCAAACGTGTAAATTCGCCTAATCACTCGCCTAATCATCCTTCAAAAGCTTCCAAACAATTTGTCACTCCGAATAGATACTCCCTATTTAGTTCTCAACAAAATGATGAACCGGGAAAAAAAAACGATGAGATGGAATGCACGGATGATTCATCAAATTCCAATACAAAAAAAGCTGAAAATAAACCTCCACCACCAATATTCATCCGCTTTGTAAAAGACTATAAGGCATTCTGTGAAACCGTTAATACCCTAACGAAAGGTGAACCCTTTTTTTGTAAAAGCTCCCCAAATGGCATCAAATTATCCACCAGTTCAGCGGCTTCTTACCGCTCCGTCATTAAATATCTACAAACTGAAAAAGCAGATTTCCATACATATCAGCTTAAACAAGATAGAGCTTTTAGGGTGGTAATTAGAAACCTCCACCACTCAACTCCAATAATGGATATTAAAAAAGAACTTGTCTCCCTAGGACATTCGCCTAGAAATATTACAAATGTTCTCCAGCGCAATACCAAAACACCACTTCCTCTATTTTTTGTTGATTTGGACCCTGCAATCAACAATAAAGACGTTTTTGACATAGATCACATTTACTACACTAAAATTAAAATTGAAGAGCCCCGAGCAAATCACCAACCAATCCAATGTCTCCGTTGTCAAGGTTTTGGTCATACTAAATCGTACTGTAACCACCCCCCCAAATGTGTCCGCTGTGGTGAACTTCACATCTCCGACACTTGCCAAAAACCTAAAAACCTACCTCCCAAATGTGCACTTTGTGGTGGAGATCATCCTGCTAACTATAGAGGATGCCCAGCCTACAAAAAGATTCAAGCCGCTCACATCTCAAAAAAGAAAATTCCAGCTCAAGAAAACCCTACTTTTTTCGAAAAAAATATAAAATCTACTAATGTAAGCACTACTCCATTTATGAATTTTTCACACAAAAAATCGTATGTAGAAGCAACTAAAAACGCCCTCCAAAATCAATCTACCCCCCCTACCTCCGCCCCAAATACCGACCCCATAGCCTTCCAACTGGCGTCATTTCTTGATGATTTTAAATCTATTATTAATCCTTTAATATCTCTCCTCACTACTGTTATAGATAAACTTATTCTCTCTAACAATGACAAATAGACAAAGTAATATTCATCATCCGATCGCAATCCTTCTTTGGAATGCAAATGGTCTAATCCATCAAAAAAATGAACTTTCCGCCTTCCTTAAATCTAAATCGATAGACATCCTACTTATTAGCGAATCTCATTTAACACCCAACAGCTCCTTTAAAATACCAGGCTACTCAACTCACCTCTGCAATCACCCCGACGGTACTGCTCACGCTGGATCAGCTATAATTATAAAATCTTTCATCAAACATACAATACTTCCACCTTATCAAAACAACACTATACAAGCTACTAACATTTCCTTAACACTGAACCATATCCCAACTACTATTTCCTCAGCATATTTTCGTCCTGGGCAAGTAATAAATTCAAATGATTTTACCCTCTTCTTCCGCTCCCTTGGCAACCACTTCCTAGTAGGTGGTGACTTTAACTCTAAACACCCTTCGTGGGGATTTAGCTCACCCAACACTAGAGGCCGTGCTCTTAATAATTTTATACAAAACAATAATCTAAAAATAATCTCTCCACCAAACCCCACTTACTGGCCCTCGCACAATAATAGGCGACCTGATGTATTAGAATTCTTTGTAACAAATCTTCCCAGCCATATAAACCATACTATTATCAACACATCAGACCTCTCTTCTGATCACACACCTGTGATCTTAACCTTAAACAATACCCACACTAGTACAACAAATTATCCGACGATCACCCCCGGTAAAACAAATTGGCAAAAATTTTCTAATACACTATCAAACCACATTTCACTTAACACCCCTCTGAAGACACCTTTGGACTTGGATAACGCTGTCTTATCTTTTACATCTGCTATCCAAAATTCAGCAAAAAACTCGTCTAGTCTTTCACCAACTACTCCTTACTCAGCACAAGTTCTACCCCCTCACATATCTAAACTCCTTATCGATAAACGCCGAGCCCGATGCAAATGGCAAAGAACCCATCTGCCTAATGACAAAACAAACTATAACAAACTTGCAAACTCCTTAAGAAATATCCTTCGGAAACATAACTCTGAAAAATATTTATCGTACTTAAAATCGCTCTCAAACTCCGACAACTCACTGTGGAGAGCAACAAAAAACACTCTAAGCGAAAAAATTAAAATACCTCCCCTACGTAACCCTGACAATTCCCTAGCCATATCTAACTTTGACAAAGCAAATCTATTCGCATCAGATCTAGAAAATAGATTTACACCTCACCCGGACATATTAAATATAAATCACTGCCAGCTTGTTGAAACCACTTTACAAAACACCCTGCCAATGTGTCTTCCCACTCATCATACTTCCCCTTCTGAAGTCTTAAACATTATTAAAAAACTTAGAAATAATAAATCTCCTGGTCACGATATGATAACAAACAAAATAGCCAAAAAACTACCAAGAAAGGCAGTTTTATTTCTTACATACATTTATAACAGTATACTCCGCCTCTCCTACATCCCACCTTCGTGGAAACACTCAGTTATCATACTCATTCATAAGACAGGCAAACCCCCTGATTCTCCTGCTTCATACAGACCTATTAGTCTGCTCCCGACTTTCTCCAAAATCCTGGAAAAAATCATTTTAAGAAGACTAAATCCATTAATCAATGAAAAAAAAATCATCCCCAACGCCCAATTTGGCTTTAGAATTAAGCACTCTGCGATACATCAAATACACAGACTAGTTGATAATATATCCACATCCCTTGAACAAAAACAATTTTGTTCAGGAGTATTCCTTGATGTCGCTCAGGCTTTTGACCGTGTCTGGCACGATGGACTCTTGTTTAAACTTCTCTTTCTTCCATCCCCTCTATTTCTCACTTTGAAATCCTTTCTCACAAATCGAACTTTCGTGGTAAGATGCGTAGATGAACTCTCCAATACCCACCCTATAAGAGCAGGCGTACCCCAAGGCAGTATCTTAGCTCCGACCCTATATAATCTCTATACAGCTGACCTACCACAATCCAACTATACTAACCTAGCCACTTTTGCCGATGACACAGCAATTACCTCTTCTAGCTCTGATATTCTCTCTTCAACTGAAAATCTCCAAGAACACCTGCTAAAACTTCAAGAGTGGTACAACATATGGAGAATAAAAATTAACGAAACTAAATCCACTCACATAACCTTCACTCTTAGACCTAAAAACATCCCCCCTCTCTTCCTAAATAATCAAGCTCTTCCCTTAGATGACTCTGTGAAATACCTAGGTGTTCACCTGGACAAGAGTCTTACTTGGGCAACCCACATTAAGACCAAAAGAAAATCGCTAAACCTCACACTTCACAAGCTTAGACATCTCCTTAAATCAAAAACTTCTCTAAATAACAAAATATTAATTTACAAACAACTCTTACGTCCAGCAATGACCTACGGTATTCAAGTCTGGGGAACTGCTAAAATCTCAAATTTAAACATCCTTCAATCTTTCCAATCAATAAGCCTACGTCTCATCACAAACGCTCCCTGGTATGTAAGTAACCGAACCCTTCACAATGACCTCAACATACCAATGCTAACATCCCTTACTTCCTACCACTATAAAAAATTCCATACAAACGCTCTCAACCACTCTAATCCTCTTATATCTAAGCTAGCTTCTCTCACAATTCCCGACAATCCTCCTCGCCGACTAAAACGGAACTGGCCACGCGATTTACTCAACTCTTAACATACAATTTAAAAAAAATGTAAAAAAGTACTAATCCCTTAAACTGAAAATTTAAATTCCTATTTGGAAGTAGTGTTAATGGACGCTCCCTTCTTTCACGTCATCTTGTCTAGTGTCTATTTCAGCTCTTTTACCTATTGTTTTATTGTATACAGATTGTAAATATTGTCTTTATTTTAATAAAAAAAAAAAAAAAAAAAAAGTTATTTTTTTTGGTTGAAAAATCCATTAATTACTTCTAATAAATAGCTTATAATTTTTATTTTGACGCTGAGTGATTATCATCCTTTCCCTCGTCCCAGGATTTATTGATTTTAAATGGTTGTACCATTTAACAACTCACATTTTAACATGTACTTAGTGTTTTTGTTTTTTGTTAAAAAAACAGATAACTTTTCAAAAAACAACTTGTTTTCGGTAAATAACAAATGTTATAATATGGTGTCTTTTATGTGAAGTTTGCGTGTAGTTACTTTATGTGTATAGTAACTTTAATCCTGAAAAATATAATCCACGGACATTTGGGTTTTTTCCAAATATGACTACTTACTTGTAATGGTAAAGTAGGATGTGTGTAACTGGTATTTGTCATATGTAAAATAATGTATGTAATGTAGGGTAATGTTGACTTTGTACAACACAGACATTTTAGCTAAACTTTTGAATACAAGTTGTAATTTAATATACTATACTTAAAATAGTAACAATTAAACTCAGGGACCTTCGTCCTTGAGTTTAATTGTAGTGTAAACAAATGGCAAACGTCTGTTGGTCATAAGATTCAACTTTATTATTGCTTTTTAGAAAAAACAAGTTGTTTTTATAGGTCGTTTCGACGTTTGTGAATAAAAGGGTTTGAATTATTTTTCTGAAATTACTGTAGCAATGTAAAAAAATGAAAAATCTTCAAAGCTTAACACATTAAACAGTTTTATGTTTTACAAAAAAATGTATAGTTTTTTTTTTGTTTGACTTAGGATCAACTAATATTCAAATTACAAAATCTGCTAAAAAACACATTATTTTGGCAGTAAACAAATTGTTGAGGTATTGATGTTTTCCCCTGCTCAATATGTTATAGATAGAGTCCTACTTTCTGACCAATTTTTAACTGTGTGGTCTTAAAGTTACGCCTGTAAAACCAAAATATGTCCATCACCCGTGATAGGACAGCGATGAAAAAGTATAATTAAAAATTGAGGCTACTGTCGTGGAACACGTGTGATCTATAAAGATAATATGTATGTTATTCGAAAAAAATTGTCCAGCGATTCTCAAACTCTGTATGTAACTTCTATAATCGTATTTAGAAACTTAATGTCTAAAAATTACACTATAAGGTAATTCTTTAAAATATAGGTTATAATTTTTATTTTTACGCAGATTGATTATCAACCCTTCCCCTCGTCCTAGGATTTATTGATTTTAATAAACTTATTCCATTTTACAACTCACATTTAAACATGTATTTAATATTTTTGTTTTGTTAACAAAACAGAATACGATTCAACAAACCACTTGTTTTCGGTTAACAACTAACCATATTATATGGTATTTTTTGTGTAGGCACTTATAGTAACTTTAATCTTAAAAATGTAAAACAATGTACATTTGGTTTTTTGCCAAATATGACTACTTGTAAAGGAAAAATAGGACGATTTCAATTGGTATTTGTCATATTGTATCCATAATGGGACTATGTAAAAAAGCACATAAATTTATGTGTACATTTGCAAAGACTTGTTTTTTTATGTTTCAAATAAACATTTGGATTCTTTTAACTTTACTGAAATCTTCTGTTTACACAAAAGCTAATGATAGATTTATTATTGCATTATGAACACAATAAAAAAAAAATTTTAGTTAGACTTTTTTTTTAGTTAAACTATTAAATAATATTAATTCAACTGTAATATTAAGTCAAAATCAGAACAAATACAGATTAAGTATTCGCTATAGCTTTTGTAAAGTATAGTTCTACTTTGAATGCTTGTTTGTTAAAACATATAAAGAGAAATAACAAAAAAATAATCGTTTCAAAAAACAACTTGATAACTGAGAAAATGTATAAACAGTGAAAAAAAACCTCCAATTGCACCTATGACTCATAGGCTGTGAGGCAGGTGTTATTGCAATTTGGGTCAGAGGCTAAACGAAAAATAATGTTATATTCAATAAAAATGTGAATTTATTTTATAAATACATTATTGCTACTGCACCCATAAAAGTTTTATATTGAAACATTTTCAAGAATTGAATCAACTTCCCATCCGCACTTCCGCAAAGACTTATTTTTTTATGTTTCAAATAAACATTTGGATTCTTTTAACTTTAGTTAAATCTTCTGTTTACACAAAAGCTAATGATAGATTTATTATTACGTTATGAACACAATGAAAAAAATGTGTTAACTAGAAAAAGAGATGTACATAAGTAACAAAACATACTTTTAAGTATTGTTAGTGGGTTTTATACAGAATATGTATTCGCTATATTTTTGAAAAAATATGGTACAAGTTCAAACGATCAGAAACACAAATAAGAAAACTAGATTTGCTAAAATACAACTTGTGCATAACAAAAACAATAAATAATAAATCTATAAAAGTTGTTTTTGTAAAATACAACAGTTCTTACATTAGGCATCTTCACTAGCATTTATTAGGGCGCATTGTTTAGGAATTTTTTTACTAAAACTTAACATTAAGCTAAAATTTATATATATTAGAAAAGAAGTATCTATTTTGATATTTAATTTTACGAACATCTTTTTCTGTATTTCTACTTCAAACGTACAGTTCCTAAGATAACTTTGATTTAAGTTTAGAAAAAAACATTTGAAAACTTTTTAAAATTTTCAAGGAATCGATCGTGGCACAATTTTGAAATTAATTTTTGTTAACTATTTTTTTTAGTTTAAAAAAGTTAAAAATCACAGGTTTTTTACACTAAAATAATAAATTTTCTGAAAATAATTAAAAAAATTGTGCCACGATCGACGCCTCGAAAATGTTAGAGACCCTTAAACTCATAAAATGTGTGGTGCAAACAGTTATTTATGTTTTGTTTACATTATCAAACGACATAAATCGTATCGTGCGATTTTGTACAACACAGAAATCCTAACTAAAATAATAGTGTTTAATCATATCCAATATATGATTATATATATTAGGATTCCCATTTCACCTTATAACATATAATAATCATATACTATTTATAGTATAAATTTTTTTGTATTATTATTTTAAGATGCCCACGAAAATTTGTTAATTTGGTTCATTATTTATAATATGTATTGAATAACACAATTTAAAAATACCATATATAATTATTGTAAAAGCAGGGTTCTACAGTACAAGAAAATAAATAGTCCAACATTTGAGTACAAAAATAACGGAACGTTATACTTTAACAAAACCAAAAGCCGATAGTTTTAGATTACATTTTTCAGGAATAAATTTACTATAAACATAAAGAAACCACATGCAAGCTCCACATAAAAGATACCATATTATATCGTTTGTTGTTTACCGAAAACAAGTTGTTTTTTTCGAAAAGTTTATTGTTTTTTTAACAAAAAACAAAAATACTAAATACATGTTTAAATGTGAGTTGTAAAACGGAATGAATTTTTTAAAATCAATAAATCCTAGGACGAGGGGAAGGGTTGATAGTCAATCTGCGTCAAAATAAAAATTATAACCTATATTTTAAAGTATAACCTTATAGTGTAATTTTTAGACATTAAGTTTCTAAGTACGATTATAGAAGTTACATACAGAGTTTGAGAATCGCTGGACAATTTTTTTCGAATAACATACATATTATCTTTATAGATCACACGTGTTCCACGACAGTAGCCTCAATTTTTAAATATATTTTTTCCTCGCCCACTACTATCATGGGTGATGGACATATTTGGGTTTTACAGGCGTAACTTTAAGACCACACAGTTAAAAATTAGTCAGAAAGTAGGACTCTATCTATAACATATTAAGCAGGGGAAAACATCAAGACCACGACAATTTGTTTACTGCCAAAATAATGTCTTTTTTAGCAGATTTTGTAATTTGAAAATTAGTTGATCCTAAGTCGAACAAAAAAAAAACTATACATTTTTTTGTAAAACATAAAACTGTTTAAAACTATACATTATATACGTTTTATTGTAAAATATAACTCTGTTTCATGTGTTAAGATTTGAAGATTTTTCATTTTTTTACATTGCTACAGTAATTTCAGAAAAATAATTCAAACCCTTAAATACACAAACGACGAAACGACCTATAAAAACAACTTGTTTTTTCTGAAAAGCAATAATAAAGTTTAATCTTATGACCAACAGACGTTTGCCATTTGTTTACATTGCAACAGACGTTGTGAAATATTCGAATACATATAAAAAGCTCTTTATGTAGCTAAAAATGATGGGAAACAAAATTACATTGTAATAATATTAAAAAACATTTTTTTTTATGAAGAACATGTATTTCGGCAATCATTGTTTTATTTTTTGTGTTTCTGATCGTTTGGATTTTGTACTATATTTTTCCAAAAATGTAGCGAATACAAATTTTGTATTAAAACCAATAAGGATACTTAAAATAATTTTTTGTTACCTACGTACATCTTGACGTTTTCTAGTTAACACATTTTTTTTTTATTATGTTCTTATTAAATAATAATAAATGTGTTTTTAGCTTTTGTATAAACAGAAGATTTAACGAAAATACAATAATCCAAATGTCTATTTAAATTACTTATTTCAATCCGTACGACAAAAAGATAAGGACGAAGGTCCTTGAGTTTAATTGTTACTATTTTAAGTATAGTATATTAAATTACAACTTGTATAAAAAAGTTTAGCTAAAATGTCTGTGTTGTACAAAGTCAACATTACCTTACATTACATACATTATTTTACATAAACAAAAATTTAACAAAAAACAAAAATACTAAGTACTTGTTGAAATGTGAATTGTAAAATGGTATAACCATTTAAAATCAATAAATCCTGGGACGAGGGGAAGGATGATAATCACTCAGCGTCAAAATGAAAATTATAACCTATCTATTAGAAGGATTTGTTTAACTCTAAACTGGATCTGGGGCCCACAAATTTCTGTCTACGTTACTGGATAACATCCATATAACACATAAAAACCTTATGGTTAAAAATTATTCAGCAGACAAGACTCATGTTTATCTATAACATACTAAACAAGGCAAATTTGAGGACTACACATTTTTTTTGATTGCCAAAAAAGTGTGTTTTTCGCAAATTTTGTGAATTTTAATACAAGCACGTTCAAGTTTGAAAGTAATTATCAATTTAAGTCAATATTTTTATACACATGTATTTAAAGTGATCTTATTTAGTTTTTGTACGTGTTTTAGTATTTTTAATTTTAACTTATTTTAAATAATATTTTTTCGGCAGGGTAAGCCGTTGATCGGGTTTTTTCATGTTAAAGTTACTTTGTTAGGTACAAAATGTAAAACACTTTACCCCTTCACTCATTTTAAAATCGAAAAAATTTACATACGATATGATCGCATTTTTAAACTTAAAATTACGGCAATCATTGTTTTATTATTTGTGTAACGAAAATACAATAATCCAAATATAAATTACTTATTTCACCCCTTACGACAAAAAGATAAGGACGAAGGTTTTTGAGTTTAATTCTTACTATTTTAAGTATAGTATACTACATCATTACCTTACATTACATACATTATTTTACATATGACAAATGCCAGTTTGAGTCATCCTGTTTTACCATTACAATAGTAGGTAGTCATATTTGACAAAAAACCAAATGTCCATAGATTATATTTTTCAGGATTAAAGTTAATATGATAAAGTTAATATAATTGTAACATAAAGTAACATAAGTAGTAGGAAGTCTTATTTAGTTTTTGTACGTGTTTTTAATTTTAACTTATTTTAAATAATATTTTTTCGGCCGGGGTAAGCCGCTGATCTGTTTTTTTCTTGTAAACGTTAATTCACATGAATAATTTTCAGATATATCCGTGTCAATGGTTGTTAACCAACGTTTCGGACCCTTTGCAGGGTCCATCTTCAGGGTCATGTCACGACTGTTCCGCTGCCGTGATTGTACGACAGCGAAATTATTCATGTGATATTTCAATCCGCGAAAGCATCAACACATTCATAAAAGTTACTTCGTTAGGTAAAAAATGTAAACATTTCACCCCTTCCTCATTTTAAAATCGAAAAAATTTACTTACGAAAGGATCGTATTTTTAAACTTAAAATTCCGGTTGAGCTACAACTTGTTGTAATAATAGTTTAACTAGTTGGCTTTAATCCAAAGGTTTTAAATGTTAGACTGAAGGTAAGTTTTGAGTAAAATAATGAGGGAAATCTTACTATGACCGTAATAAAGTTAAGTTAAGTCAAAAGGTGTATAAAAAATGTTTAATATGAAAATAAATTTCATATACGGCCGTGAATAACAGTGTTACCATTGCGCTTGATTTATCTTCACTTAAGTTTTCATACACATACTGTATACACAAAAATAATACATTAACAATGAACAATGTGCAGCATATATCTCTCTATATTGTAGGTTGTGGGGTAAAAGTTGTGGTAATATATAGGCTAAGATGGAGTGTTTGGAGTATCGATATTAAACCAGGTTCTTGATCCAAAAACAATAACTTCGTGGTTTTTTACATGTTTTTAATTTGTAACAATAGTACACAACATGTATTTTTTTGGCCAAAGTTTTCAGCAAAATATGAACACATACTGTAAATACAATAATAGTACATTAACGATGAACAATGTGCAGCACATATCTCTCTATATTGTATAAGCAACAAACTCACTGTTGCTCTAGTATAGTATTCTACATCCTTGCTGTTTAGCGATATTTACTACTTGAAAAAATGAATTTGAAAAGCATAATTTGTATTTTAGTCACCATATTTTGTATAATGATGCCGGGTGTAACGCTCCAGGTCCAACAGGTATAAAAAACATTTTTAGTACATAATTTTTTAAAATTTTTTTTTTATAGGATCTCCAGCCAACAAAATTATTTCAAATATTTCGAAACTGTGGTCATTTTTTCCGTTTTTTCGACTTATTTATGGAATTTTATCTCATAATTTACCTTTTTTATACCTTATCAAATTTTTTTTCTAAGAGTATTAGTAAACACAATTTTAATGACTTTCTGTTACGCGAAAAAAAAATTCAGAAAGCTGACATCATTTGACATAAAAATCTGATTTGTAATAACTTTTGTTTAATGGACGAAGATACTATAAAAAATAATAACCAATTTTACAAATATATCTTATACGTCGAACATATACATGGCTATAATAACACTAATCGCTTTTTGATGAAAATAAAAATATATAATTTTTACATGATAATTTATACACAAGGATAAAAACAAGTAAATTAAATTATTTTATTATTAAATTATTTTTAATAAAGCTTAAAATGTGTATAAAATGCTACAATTATTCACGCTTCTTGGTGGTTTACTTAATTTTATTACTAAAATTTATACTTCATTTAGCATTTTAATAACAACATATTTAAGATACTATTTAAGAATATTAATTTAAAAAGCTAATTCTAATTATTATAACAACCGTGTTATGCATTATCATATTTATGTCTAAAGGTAGGTACATAAAAAACATTTGATATACAAATGTAGCAATAATGAGGCTTTGTTAAAATAATATGCTTTTCCATTTGAGTAAAGTATTTTTAGTATGACATATTATGATTTATTATTATGAAAAATAAATTCAAAATTTTATCTATACTCAATAGGTTATTTATATTATACAAATATATTTTAAATGTTTCAAGTGTTAACACTTGAAACCATTAATGGTATAGGTTATTTTAAAACAAAATTGCTCCATTTTTATTCGATGATCTGATTTTAATGACTAATAAAACTTTGTTTTTCTAAAGATTATAATAGCAGTTTTAAAATAAATAATTTGCCTTTATAATACTATTTAAGTAGACAATTGTAATAGACATAATATCTTTTATATGATAGGTAACAAATAAATTGTTATTTAGAATACATTGATAGTATAAAAATCTTAAAAAAAAAGGTTGAAACACAATTATGATAAACAAAGATGAACATTTTACAATATACACATATTGGTAAGCATACGAATTTTCAGGATTTGACACGGATCTTAGATAATGCAGTTTTTTTTGTACATTTCATTGTCGATATCGGAGGTTAGTTTTTAGCTAAAAAAAGTAAAGTTTTGAGTTTATTTTTTAAGAAAATTATAATATATAATACTAAAAATATTTTATCCATATGGAAAAGCATTTTATTTTAACAATGCCTCATTATTGTTACATTTGTATATCAAATGTTTTTTATGTACCTAGACAATAGATATGATAATGCATAACACGGTCGTTATTATCACACTTACTCTTCTTAAATTTATATTCTTAAATATGTATTTATAAAACGCTAAATTAAATATAAATTTACGGAAAAAAATTAAAGTGAATCACCAAGGAGGTTGAATACTATAGTAAATCAACTGTTCAATTGCTTACATTATATACAGATTAACAGATATATGTGCTGCACAAAATTTAAACATATTTGCCGCATTTGGTAGGTGGAGGCACTCCCTCCAACTACCAAACCTATATTGTTCATTGTAAATGTATTATTTTTGTGTTCATATCTTGCTAAAATGTTTGGCAAAAAAAGTAAATTTTGTGTACTATCGTTACAAATTAAAAACGTGTGAAAACCCACAAAATTATTGTTTTCGATTCTAGGACCCAGTTTAATACAGCCAAACTATACTTTTTTAAGCAACTTATTTATTTAAGTGTTCCATCAAAATGAGCAATGTAAAGTTGTTCACACTAGTGGTGTAAAATATACCATTCAATCAGTATTATAAAGGACTAGAAATGATTATTAAAGAATAAATCAACTTATTGACACACATGCCGTACTGCCCATTATGTATGTAGTTAACCTAACCTAACCAGACAAAGCATCAAGGTTAAATCAAGAGCATGAATAATATAAGAATAGTAAATAATAAAATTTACTTATAACTTGTATATTTATATTTGTTATAACTTATAAAGTTAAACAATTGACACTATTTACCGCATTTCCATTGACATTTTATTATAAAGAATTAAAAATAAGAGGAGGAAGTAGAAGTAAAAACAAATTGTTGGAATTGATTAGACAATAAAACACAAATTTACTTATTAGGTGAATACTATTTTTATTGGTAGATTGGTATATGTAATAGAAATAATATAATTTATATGACAGATGAAAAAATATATTATCTTATTTGAAATACATTGATATTAGAAAAATCTGAAGGTTTCAACACAATTAGGATGAACATTTAGATGAACATTTTAAAATATACACATATTAGTAAGTAAGCATATGAATTTTCAGAATGTTATACGGATCATGCGGTTTGTTGGTAAATTTATCTGTCGTTAGCGTCGGTTAGTTATTAGCTAAAATAAATATATATGTTAAAAAATTGTGTAAAAAATCGTTTATTTTAAATTATATTACACATGAATTTTAATTCAAATGAAGTTAGGCTCCTTTATAAATTACTATGTACAAGACATTTTCCTTTCAAATACAATTTTAGGATTTACTAATACTCATTATTTTAATTTTGAAATAATTGTCGTTTTAAAATATTAAACTATCATGTGTAAAATAATCGTTTATAACAAGTTTTAAATATAATAATTCAACATTTTCAGCTATATTGAAAACAATTTTAAAACTTAAAGTATGTTTGTAAATCACAAAAACTTATATTATCAACCACTTTTTTAGCCTATATAAGTTTTATACAATCTCAAAAACTCACCTGGTGTTGGTGGTGGTGGAGGTGGTGGTGGTGGTTCTGTTCGTCTTGATCGTTCTACTTTGTATTCAGTAACTAAAAAATAAAAATAAATTTCTTAAATATACATTTTCCATGCCAAACGTATTCTTATTTTCGACAACATAAGGCATTTGTAGCATTTTATACACATTTTAAGTTTTATTGAAAATAATTTAAAAACTTCTAGTATGTTTGTAAATTTTTAAAGCTTATAAACTGGTATTATCAATTAACTTACATCTATTACGCCCCTCATCATCTGAAATATTGAAAAAAAAAATGACTTAACAATTTATTTTTTATCCTTGTGTATAAACTATCGTGCATAAATTATATTCATGTTTCACGTTTAAGTAATTTATGTAAAAAAATGTATGACTGGATAAACAAAATTATATAATATTGCTAATGATTATATAACTTTATATCCGAATGTAAACTTTTTTTAGAGAAACACGAAAAAAAATTGTATTTCTTTATTTATTAACAGTACCTAACAAAAATATTTTAATATATTCCATTTTTACTTGAAACATAAAAGATAGATTTGTAAAATATAAATAACTTTATGAGTATATAATCTAGTTTTGAATTTATTTTTCTAAAAAAATCATCAGATGTCATATTAAAAATGATTTATTTATATTTTGGAAAAGCATTTTATTTTAACATAACCTCATTATTGTTACATTTGTATACTAAACGGTTTTTATATACTTACATTTTGACATAGATATGATAATGCATAACAAGATTGTTATAATTAGAATTACGCTTTTAAAATTCATATTCCTAAATAGTATCATAAATATGTATTTTTAAAATGCTAAATAAAATAAAGTTTTTAGGAATAAAATTAAAGTAAACCACCAAGAAGGGTTAATATTTGTAGCATTTTATACACATTTTAAGTTTTATTAAAAATAATTTAAACTCTGCTAGTAAATTTGTAAAGCCCATTAACCGATATTATCCAATTACTTACGTTCATCTCCCGAGTCACCTGAAATATTAAAAAAAAAAATTACTTTTTTTATACTTGTGTATAAATTATGTATAAATTATGTATATATTTTTTAATCCAAAAGCGTTTAGTTTCATTATAGCCATACATATATATGTATATATGTTCCACTTATAAGTTATACAAAATAATTTTAATACTGAATAAACAAAGCTATATAATATTTTGCTAATAATCTAACAATATAGGTTAGCAAATGTCTATATATATTTTTTTAAAAATAGGTTAAGTCATTTTAAAACTGCTATTATACTTTATCGAACTACTAAAAATAATATTAAGATATAAATTATGTAAGTCATTGAAATACGACTAATAAATAAAAATACAGCTATTTAAATATAAACTTACTTCCATCAACTCCTAAAACATGAAAAATAGATTTGTAGAACATAAATTAATTAATAACGATAAAAAGTTAATTTAATTGTAAAAAAAAAACTTGTTTTTAATTACAAAACAGTTGAATTATTTTTTTTTTTACATTTGTATACTAACTGTTTTTTATGTACCTGTAAACGTTGCCATAACAATGAAAAATGCGGATATTGCAAACAAAATAATCATTTTTAAATTCATTTTTATTAAGAAACAATACTCTAATATTATCCTTAAATATATAAATTTTGAAATGCTAAATCAAATATGTACTTTTGGATTTTAAGTTAAAGTCAAGCACCAAAAATGCTGAATACTAAACTAGAGCAACAGTACAATTGCTTACATTATATACTGAGATATGTGCTGCATAAAACTAATTGACTCATATGGCAGGGAAGGAAGTGGACATTGTTGTTGTGTTCATTATTAGTTCATCATTTTTAATGTACTATTATTGTGTATACAGTATGTGTTCATATTTTGCTAAAATGTGTGGCCAAAAAATTACATTTTGTGTTCTATTGTTACAAATAAATAACGTAAAAAAACTACAAAAATATGGTTTTTGGTTCTCGAACCTGGTTTAATACAGCTAAACTATACCATTTTTTTAGCAACTTATTTATTTAAGTGTTCCATCAAAATGAATAACATATTATGAGTCATTTTTATTTGGTAAGTAAAGGGAGTGTACATTTTTCATTGTTAATGTTTTATTAATGTGTATACAGTATGTGTTCATATTTTGCTAAAATGTTTGGCCAAATAAGTACATTTTGTGTATTATTGTTACAAATAAAAAACATGTAAAAAAACCACAAAGTTATTGTTTTTGGTTCTAGAACCTGGTTTATTACAGCCCAACTATACCTTTTTTTAGCAACTTATTTATTTAGGTGTTCCATTAAAATGAATAACAAATTATGAGTCATTTTAAGTTTTTCACACTAGTGGTGTAAAATGTATAGGTATTTAAAGTAATATAAAGGACTAGTTATATTTGAAGACTAGCCAATGGCCGAAATAAATCAATTTTTGATATTGCAGTGTTTTTTTAACATATCGTTTAATAATGCAAGTCTGTCTTTACTAGTCATTATGCACTAGGGTTTCATATACATTTTTAAACGTTTTAAGCCCGGCATTTTATTTGTTTAAGTTTAATATCGACACACTAAACACTCCATCTTAGCCTATACATTACCGCAACTTTTTAAGATTAAAAATTTTACAAATTTTGAAAACATCATGCAATAATTCTGTGGACAAATAATTAGATCAGTTCTAAATACCGATGTACACAGACTCTAATCCAGAAAATACCATTAACTCTTTTTACCCATTACATTTTTTGGCACAGTTTAAGAATCTAATGTATAAAATCTAGTTATGAAGATAGATCTAGAGCAATGGCAACACTGTTATTTCACCGCCGTATTTGATGTTAATAAATTTAATTTATTTTTTAGACATCTTTAAGAATTTAAAAAAAATTGTAGCCATTTGAAAAAAACTAGATCGATCTTGTTTATAATTGCAATTATATATTAGTAAAGTCAATGTTCTATAAAAGAAGAAAATAAATGGTTCAAACATTGGAGTTTTACTCACAAACCCCTTATTCAGTATAATATTATGACGTTTTAAACGTCGCTAATCAAACAATTTAATTTCAGATTTAGCTGTAAAAATTAAAATAAATAATTTGGATTTTTACCCTTAAAGGACACACGGGAAGAAGGGTAGTAGTTCATGTACGAACATCATTTTAGAGTATAGCAAAAAAAAAGTTTGTGAATTCCTTCCCTCTTTCAGAAGAACCAAAATTCCAACTTTTGTGTTGTTACTGGTACGTTATAGTTGTTATATTATAAAAACGCTTGTATACAATTGTTTGCTTTTACTGAATAAAATATTAATGTTAAAAAAAAAAATCAACTATATGTTATAATGTTAACAAATTTTAGTTTTTAATTTTCTTACTGAAATTACATATTATATGCATTGTGATTCACAAGAATTTGAAAAGTGCTACTTTTGAATTAATAAAAAAAAATTTTCTTTTGCTTTTTCGTAAAAATTTAATAGATATAGACCACAAATTTTTTATATTTTAAAATAAATAAATATTCATAATAAAACCAATAATACGTTTAAGTTCTTAAAATTAAAAAAAAAATCAAGGTAGCCAATTCAAAGAGTATGCAATATTTGATAAATTTTAAGTAAGAAATTTACACTAAACTCTCTGAGTAAAATAACCAATTGAAAAAAAAATTCATAAGTAAAACCTTGAGTTTTACTCACAAACCCCTTATTCAGTATAATATTATGACGTTTTAAACGTCGCTAATAAAACAATTTAATTTCAGATTTAGCTGTAAAAATTAAAATAAATAATTTGGATTTTTACCCTTGAAGGACACACGGGAAGAAGGGTAGTAGTTCATGTAAGAACATCATTTTAGAGTATAGCAAAAACAAAGTTTGTGAATTCCTTCCCTCTTACATAAGAACAAAAAAAATCACATTAAGTGCTATTTTACCAAAAAAAGTAATTATTTAAACAGGTGTTTCTTGGCTTTAGTGGTTCACCCCGAAGGGAACCCTTTATGACCGCAGACCGACTTGTAGCACTGGGTGCTAATTGCGGACCGGGGAAAGTGTGTCTCAAGAAGAAGTGACCTGCTAGAAGGCCACTTATCGGAGGCCTCTACATCACTTTAGTCGCCTTTTACGACAGGTGTGAGGCTCTTGGTAGAATTCTTTCCCCCCTGACCACAGGGATAACCGCGGCCAGCAGGCTACGATCAACCCTTAACTGAGTAGCTCAGCGAGTTCCTCTGCTTTGTCGATAGTCTACCTCACTGAGTATCGCTCGGTAGGGCTGGTGTTTGCACCGTCCACTCAGTTTGTGCACACGCACATAAGTGACCGTGGGTCTTCCACCAGAGTGGGCTCTTGAGTTCACCCGTACCTCGGCTATAACCCGTAGGATATAGCCGGCAGGATCGTTCCTGTTTCGCGACGCAGTAGGCTCGTGCCTTGACGGTTCGCGATTTCTTGCAATCCGGGGGAGGTACGCGACCAGGAATCGGCTCGTCACCTACCTGGTGTTCAGTACCTCTCACCCATTTCGCTTCAGGTAGAGCGCTCGTTTGCAAAACTTCTCAAATGCCATGTATAAGGCTCTGGTGGATACAAGTGTAGATGGGTCGCACGGCCAAAGGTGACCGTGCCGGTGCACCTCGAGTTGGAGCATGGCTCGATGCTCGTCATGTATTCGACACTGAAACAAGACGTGCTCACCTGTCTTTTCTAGATGGCCACACTCACAATCGGGACTGTCCACCAAGTTAAAATAATACAATTTTGCATTGAAATCCCAATGACCCAGTATAAACTGGTTAGTATAGTGCGAGCTCCAGTTCGGTGTAGCCAATCTTCTGCTCACCGAAGGAAAGAAAGTGTAAGTCCATCTGCCTTTTATCGATATGTCCCATTTATGCTGCCACGATCGCATTTGTCGGTCCCATTGTTCCCTCAATTCTTTGGATCTTCAGTCTAGCTCTAGTCTATTTTATATCTCTATACCATCCTAATTTCTCTATGGTTCTAAGTGGGTTGTGAATGCCCATCAGTTATAAGTGGGCTGTGAATGCCCATTGGTTAAAAGATTGCTGTGAATATCCTTATTACTACTACTCTCGTGTCGTCTCAACCGCAGTTCGATATACCACGAGGAGGTGGAGAGGCATATGTGCAGATAGCCCCGGTAACGCATCAGTTGACGCCGTTTTATATGCACCAGTGATAGCAAGCAATAGCCTTCCTTCCATACCAGCGCTCTGCACAAGTTTGTTAAGTCAAAGATGTAAACATTTCACCCCTTTCCTATTTCAAAAACGAAATCTTTTAAACTTAAAATTACGGTGAGCTATAACTTCAGTCATATTTTTAAAACCTTTACTTTAGCCCGACTTATTTCTCATCCCCCTAGGGGGTGAGCAAGTTTTTTTCATTATTTCGGCATTTTAGCCGTAATTTCGGAATCTTTAAATTGAAAAAATTCAGGACTACAGTTTTTCTTTAATTACCGGAAAACTGTGTTTTTTCCAGATTTCGCATTTTTTTAACAAATACACCTAAAATTACCCCACCATGCTCTGTCCCCATTATGCCCGGACCACACTGTACTGGCTTTTTAAATTAATAATCATTATTGATATTCGAACAATTCCCATCACTTATATAGTTTTATCTAATAATGGACAAAATATAAATTTTAATTAATTTTAAAGTACAACTGGGAGATGTTTTATTTTAGATTTGTTGCTTTGGTTTTTTTGGGCTACACTACTGTGATTAGTGACTACAGCACAGAATATAATACCTGGGTGCTACTAATTTTAAATCACTGTTTGAGGAAATACATATATTTTCCTAAATCAGTAAAGATTTTATTTGTTTATTTTTCCAAGATGTTTAAGAAAAAGTGGTAGTATTATAATCGCTATTTATAATAAGTATTAAATGCAAATTTAATTTAATTGTTGTAACATCCCGGTTCTAAAATGCGAGAAAATAAATGGTATAAACATATGTAAAATCATTTATCGTGTAAATTGTAATTCATTATTGTATTATTGTTTTTTTTATCAAAACCAAGCTGATTAATCCAAAGGCAAAACACTCAATATTATAACCGACTTTTTAAAAGACCGCACATTCCAAGTAAAAGCAAATAGCCAGATGTCCGACGAATTTTCTCAAGAAAATGGAGTACCCCAAGGCTCAGCCCTGTCATTAATGTTATTTCTGTTAGCCATAAACGACATAACCCAATGCTGTTCCCTACCCGTAAAATGCAACCTTTTCGCAGACGATTTTAACTACTCATGTCGAAGCAGTAATATTAACTCTGTACAAAAATTCCTTCAGATAACCACCAACAATTTAGAAGAATGGGCCGGAAAGACAGGTTTTAACTTCCCTCCAAAAAAATCAAACTGCATAGTATTCACAAAAAAAAGAAAGGTAGGCAAACTTCATATCACTCTCGACGGCGTGCCAATTCCCAATAAAAAATCGGTTAAAATCCTTGGCCTTTTCTTTGATTACCGTCTCACGTGGGCATCCCATATACAATACCTAAAGACCTCAACCAACAACGCTCTAAACTTACTCAAGATACTATCCCACACAGCTTGGGGAGGTGATTCCGAAACACTAATCAAAATCCACAGATCTACTATACAGTCCAGACTAAACTATGGATCCATTATGTTCAAATCTGCAACATACTCTATCCTAAAAGCAATTGATACTATCAACAACAGCGGACTAAGACTAGTTATAGGTGCTTTCCGCAGTAGTCCAATTTTAAGCATATATAACATAACTGGAGAACACCTACCCGAGATAAAAAGAATAGACTTAGCTCTAAAATACATGGTTAGAACATTTAGAGCCAACTTCAACTCACTCACAGAGGAAAATACTGAAATTCACCAAAAATTAAAAGTAAACGGTATTAACACGGCTCAAATAATTTCAAGAGAACCAATGACCCATCCCCCTTGGATAGCTAATTACGCAATAAATACAGAACTAACTTCCCTCCTAAAACCTCAAACTCCTCCCCCAGTATACAGAAGTCACTTTCTCAGTATACTAGAACAATATAAAGACTACCAAAAAGTATACACCGATGCTTCTAAATCCCAAGACGAAGTTGGCTTTTCAATAATATTCCAAAACAGAAATCTATTATTCAAACTTCCAAGCACATGTTCCATATTCTCGGCTGAAGCAATTACAATACTAGAGGCAATAAAAAGAATAATACATGAAAAGCACTCAAAACATATTATTTTTAGTGACTCCCTAAGTACCCTCAACAGCATCAAAAACCAATTCCATCCCGGCGACATCGCAATAAAAATTCAAAACAAACTAAACGAAGCCTCAACTATGAACAAACAAATCACGCTCATGTGGGTTCCTGGACATGCAGGCATCAAAGGTAACGAGTTAGCCGACCAACAGGCTAAAATTGCCACCCAAAATGCGGAAGTAACATTAATACCAGGGCTAACATACGATGACTTAAAAACCCAGATTAATGAGATGTCCAACGACAAATCGCTTCAGTTATGGAAGCGACAAACTACCAAACTGAACACTATTAAAAGTTCCACTAACCTATGGATTAACAGCTTTCTAAAAAGGAAAGATGAAACAATACTAAACCGCATGCGAATCGGACACACGAGACTAACCCATGGTTATCTAATGGCTAAGGAAGAAACTCCTATATGTGTAGCTTGCGGTGTAAGACTGACCGTGAAACACATATTAACCGAATGCCTCAAGTACGAACAAGACAGACAAAGGATTGGAATCGACGCGACACTTGACACTTCACTAGGACCAGAACCCGAGAACAATGCCAAGATGATCGACTTCCTAAAATCAACTGACTTATATAACTTAATTTAAAAATTACACATTCTCTGTAACTAATGGCCATAGATGCCGGGTTGTAAAAAAAAATGATCAATAAAAAAAAAAAAAAAAGTTATGCATGTTAGCTAAAAGAAAAAATATATTTTAAAAATGTGGGGTACACATATTATAATGGATTTCCTACAATATTCGTAGATTTCCGTCTTACTCTTAATGTACCTCCAGTCTTATTTTTCAAATCTTTGGCGTAAAGCTAAAGTTTACATTTTTGTCCTAACAAAGGGTATCTTTTAAGTAAGATCTGATTTATAAACTTTTTACATGAAAATATCAGATCAGCTGCTTACCCGGCCGAAAAAGTAATATTTATAATTAAAAATACTAAAAAACGTACAAAAACTAAATAAGATCACGCTAAATAGACGTGAATACAAATATTGAATTGAATTGATAATTATTTTCGAATCATAACTTGCTTGTATTAAAAAAATTCATAAAATCTGCCAAAAAACACAGTTTTTTGGCAATTAAAAAAAAATTGTAGTCCTCATTTTTCACCTGTTTAGTATGTTATAGATAAACATGAGTCCTATCTTCTGACCAATATTCAACTATAAGGTCTTAAAAATACGCCTATAAAACAAAACGATGTCCATTGCCCTTGATAAGGGGAGGAGAGAGTGAGGAAAACGTATATTAAAAATTGAAAATACTGTCGTGGGAGCACGGAGTGATTAATAGTATACAGATACGTTACTCGAATAAATTTGTCCTGTGATTCAAAAGCTCTGTATATAATTATTTTGAGCGTATTTAGAAACTTAAGGCCTGAAAATTAGACTATAAGGTAGTTCACTGTAGCCATATAACACATAAAATCTGAAAAATATTTTAATTATACACTAGTTGATTACGATAAATGGTGCAGATGGTACATATTTATTATAGGCCATATTGCTTAAGTTCATAAAATATAATCAATCGTTACCATCCATAATACATAAAACGTATCCAGTAACGTAGCCAGAAATTTGTGGGACCCAGATTCAGTATAAAATTATAGAAATCCTTCTTTAATTTTGTTTTGACGCAGAGTGATTATCACCATTCCCCTCGTTCCAGGATTTTTTGATATTAAATGGTTATTCCATTATACAACTCACATTTAAACATGTATTTAGTGTTTTTGTTTTGTTGACAAAACAGAATACCTTTCAAAAAAAACTTGTTTTCACTAAACCACGAATCATATAATATGGTACTTTTTTATGTAGATTTTCCGCGTAGGCACTCTATAGTAACTTTAATCCAAAAAAATATGATGTAAAACTATGGACAATTTGTTTTTTGTCAATATAACTACTAGTAAAGGTAAATCAGGACAATTCTAACTGGTATTTGTCATATTGTAAATAATCTATTTTTATATGTTATACATATAATAAAACAAGACTTGCCAAAATACCACTTGTTCTTCGTAAAAAAAAATAAAATTATAAAAATTGTGTTCGTACTAGCATTAATAAAGGCGCATTGTATAAGCAATTTTTTACTAAAACCTAACATTAAGCTAAAATGTATTAAATAGAAAAGGAGAATCTATTTTGATACTTAATTTTTTTCTACAATTTTTATATCGTATTCGGTATGTAGGATCTATTTTTATACGAAAACTTGTGTTTCTACTTCAAACGTAGTGTCACTAAGAATACCTTGATTTAAGTTTTCAAAAAACATTTGAAGCCTTCATAACATTTTTACGGCATCGATCGTGGCATAATTTTGTTTTTGTTAATAATTATTTAGGTTTAAAAAAGCGAACAAAAAACAACTCAATATTTTACTTTAAAATGTATTTACGTTATATAAATTAAACGATAAGCTTGTATGAAAAAAACAAAATGAGTTTTATGATTCATGTCTAGAATGTAAAAAAACAGTACAATGGGGTCGGGGTAAAGTGGGAACGAAGAGTTCACAAGTACACAAACGTCCTATTTTACCTTTACAATTAGTCATATATAACAAAACAACAAAATGTCCATAGTTTCAATTACATTTTTTAGGATTTAAGTTGCTAAAAGTGCCTACGCGCAATATCTACATAAAAAAAACCAGTACAGTGGGGTCGGTGCATAGTGGGGACGGAGCATAGTTGGGTCGAGGCATAGTGGTGACGGGGAGGTCACAGGTTTACAGGAATTTTTAAATCTGAAAGTGATAAAATCACTTTCGAAAAAACGCTTCGATGCAAATCGGTAGTTAGTATTTTCAAGCCAGTACAGTCCAAACCAAGCACAGTATAAACCAGCAAAGTTAGAAAGTTTTAAATGAAGGTTCTGTATTTACAAATGAGCATCAAAGCGTTTATTTGAAAGTGATTTTAACCGAGAGGACTAGTACAGTAGAGTATTGGCATAATGTAATCAAAGCAATGAGGAAACGGAGAGGTCACAGGTCTACAAGAATTATTATAAGTAAAAGTGATAAAATTGAATAAAATCGCTTTCAAATAAACGCTTTGATGCTCATTTGTAAATACAGAACCTTCATTTAAAACTTTCTAACTTTGCTGGTTTATACTGTGCTTGGTTTGGACTGTACTGGCTTGAAAATACTAACTACCGATTTGCATCGAAGCGTTTTTTCGAAAGTGATTTTATCACTTTCAGATTTAAAAATTCCTGTAAACCTGTGACCTCCCCGTCACCACTATGCCTCGACCCAACTATGCTCCGTCCCCACTATGCACCGACCCCACTGTACTGGTTTTTTTTTTTTTTGCAAAAACTTAGTGGACCAAATAACACAAATACAATGTCTTGTTATATTTTGTTGGAATGGTCGACGATTCATGTTTCAATCGTTTGTACTCCATAGTTTAAATTATAATCGCTTATTCTCAATAAAATTAATATTTATGTATTATATGAAGTATATATATTATAGCAATCTCACACAAACTATTTATACTTCACAGATTATATTATTTCAAAGCTATATTATACTTCTATTTTACTAGATTGACAATGTACAAAATCAAATGCAACTAAAAAAACCTTTTCATAGATCCTTAAAATGTAAAGGGTGGGTTAGTGAAACGGGTTTTACCATTTAAATACATTAGAAAATCGCCGTTTTACTGCCTCATCCTGTATATTAATTTCTTGTTATTTTCTAAAGAAAAATCGATTTTCTTACATTTAAATTAAAATAAATCGTATACTGGTACTGTGATGGAGAAAACAATAAATTTTACCTACATTTATTACTTATTAGTTAAATATTACTAACGTGTATAGCCACTAGCAGTCGGCTGTTGCCTGTTATTTAACAATAACCTTTAATGGAGATTTTAAAAATTGTGTTTTTTTAATGATAGCATAGGAGCAGTATCATGATGTTAAATGTTTACAAGATTTGATCTAGTCATAAAATAAAGTATTATCATTTATGACTTAATTATTATTAAAATTTATCTTAATAGTAATAGTACATAGTAATAAAAAAATGAAATATTTTTTACAAAATTAGAGCTACAAGTTGATAAACTAAAAAAATAAAATTAGCACGAAGCAGATTATCTAATATTAGACAATTTAAACAATCAAGCGTGAATCTCTTTAAATGAATAACAGTATAACAATATACAAAACATTAGTTTTCCTTTAAAAAAATTGTGTAATAAAAAAAACATTTTGAGTCGGTATACTGCATAAAAACCAACACTTAATCTGAATCCAAAAAACAACACTCCTCTTCATTATTTGCAGGTAGTTGGACATTAAATACTCATAGTTAACCTTCGGTAAGGTTATATAACGCAGGCTATAAAATAACGAGATAACGACAGTGGTTTTGTCGTATCAGAATCATTAAGTGTCTTAATAAGTACACGACCAGGTTTTTTTCACAATAAATCGAGTGTCTACTATAATCAGTTACACGATTTAGTCGCCTGTGATATCATGTAATAAACACAATATTATGATACCGATCATTGGGCCCTAAACTAATCTAACACGGATAGACGTTACCAACTGATAGTTTTTAGTGTCTGTTCGTTTCTCACATCTGGTACACTGGGTTTTTAGTTAAAAAAAAAAAAAAAAAAAAAATAAATATTTCTTATACATTTCAACTCGATCCGACTCTTTTTCTCGATACTATAGCCAGTAAAAGTTCTAACTTAAAAACTCGTACGGTTTTTTTTTTGTTTTTTCAACTTTCGTCTGTGAAGACTTAAACTTTTTCAACTTTTACCCCCCCAAAGTACAAACTAGACAAAATTTGTGATTTATAGAGTTGCTATTCAAAGGAATTGGTCTAGTATTAAAAAAGTTACAGTGTATACAGCGAAAAAAAAAGCCCACATCAGAGTAAAACCAATACCTTCTCGCTTTGCATCGAAGCTAAAACATTTTTCTGGATTTTTGTGTAAAAGACATCAAAAGTGGTCAAATTATATGTTTTTTGGGTCGGTGATTACGAATTTAATATCAGTTCTCAATTTTAATCATCCGGAAAGAACTTAAGTAAAAAAAAAAAAAAATTTAAACTTTGTGTAAACTTTAAGTCAAGAGTGGTACTTGAGCACAAAACCTAATAGTATCATTCTGTATAGATATAAATAAAATTGTTTTAATGATTTGATCAATTTTTTTTAAAGATTTTAGGTGTTTTTGTTAAAATATACGCAATGTGCGAAAACACGGTTTTCCGGCAATTAAAAAAAAACTGTAGTGCCGAATTTTTCACCCGCTTAATATGTTATGGATACATATGAGTTCCAACTACTGGCAAATTTTCAACCCAAAAGTTTTAAAATTACGGCTAAAAACCCCGAAAAACAAAAAAACTTGTACCCCCCCTAGGGGGGCGGGAAATGGGTATATTTTGAATTTGACAAAACTGACGTGCGCGGGCATAACAAATAAATATTTCTTATACATTTCAACTCGATCCGACTCTTTTTCTCGATACTATAGCCAGTAAAAGTTCTAACTTAAAAACTCGTACGGTTTTTTTTTTTGTTTTTTCAACTTTCGTCTGTGAAGACTTAAACTTTTTCAACTTTTACCCCCCCAAAGTACAAACTAGACAAAATTTGTGATTTATAGAGTTGCTATTCAAAGGAATTGGTCTAGTATTAAAAAAGTTACAGTGTATACAGCGAAAAAAAAAGCCCACATCAGAGTAAAACCAATACCTTCTCGCTTTGCATCGAAGCTAAAACATTTTTCTGGATTTTTGTGTAAAAGACATCAAAAGTGGTCAAATTATATGTTTTTTGGGTCGGTGATTACGAATTTAATATCAGTTCTCAATTTTAATCATCCGGAAAGAACTTAAGTAAAAAAAAAAAAAAAATTTAAACTTTGTGTAAACTTTAAGTCAAGAGTGGTACTTGAGCACAAAACCTAATAGTATCATTCTGTATAGATATAAATAAAATTGTTTTAATGATTTGATCAATTTTTTTTAAAGATTTTAGGTGTTTTTGTTAAAATATACGCAATGTGCGAAAACACGGTTTTCCGGCAATTAAAAAAAAACTGTAGTGCCGAATTTTTCACCCGCTTAATATGTTATGGATACATATGAGTTCCAACTACTGGCAAATTTTCAACCCAAAAGTTTTAAAATTACGGCTAAAAACCCCGAAAAACAAAAAAACTTGTACCCCCCCTAGGGGGGCGGGAAATGGGTATATTTTGAATTTGACAAAACTGACGTGCGCGGGCATAACAAATAAATATTTCTTATACATTTCAACTCGATCCGACTCTTTTTCTCGATACTATAGCCAGTAAAAGTTCTAACTTAAAAACTCGTACGGTTTTTTTTTTTGTTTTTTCAACTTTCGTCTGTGAAGACTTAAACTTTTTCAACTTTTACCCCCCCAAAGTACAAACTAGACAAAATTTGTGATTTATAGAGTTGCTATTCAAAGGAATTGGTCTAGTATTAAAAAAGTTACAGTGTATACAGCGAAAAAAAAAGCCCACATCAGAGTAAAACCAATACCTTCTCGCTTTGCATCGAAGCTAAAACATTTTTCTGGATTTTTGTGTAAAAGACATCAAAAGTGGTCAAATTATATGTTTTTTGGGTCGGTGATTACGAATTTAATATCAGTTCTCAATTTTAATCATCCGGAAAGAACTTAAGTAAAAAAAAAAAAAAAATTTAAACTTTGTGTAAACTTTAAGTCAAGAGTGGTACTTGAGCACAAAACCTAATAGTATCATTCTGTATAGATATAAATAAAATTGTTTTAATGATTTGATCAATTTTTTTTAAAGATTTTAGGTGTTTTTGTTAAAATATACGCAATGTGCGAAAACACGGTTTTCCGGCAATTAAAAAAAAACTGTAGTGCCGAATTTTTCACCCGCTTAATATGTTATGGATACATATGAGTTCCAACTACTGGCAAATTTTCAACCCAAAAGTTTTAAAATTACGGCTAAAAACCCCGAAAAACAAAAAAACTTGTACCCCCCCTAGGGGGGCGGGAAATGGGTATATTTTGAATTTGACAAAACTGACGTGCGCGGGCATAACAAATAAATATTTCTTATACATTTCAACTCGATCCGACTCTTTTTCTCGATACTATAGCCAGTAAAAGTTCTAACTTAAAAACTCGTACGGTTTTTTTTTTGTTTTTTCAACTTTCGTCTGTGAAGACTTAAACTTTTTCAACTTTTACCCCCCCAAAGTACAAACTAGACAAAATTTGTGATTTATAGAGTTGCTATTCAAAGGAATTGGTCTAGTATTAAAAAAGTTACAGTGTATACAGCGAAAAAAAAAGCCCACATCAGAGTAAAACCAATACCTTCTCGCTTTGCATCGAAGCTAAAATACCATATTATATGATTTGTTGTTTTTTGAAACGTATTTTGTTTTGTTAACAAAACCAAATTACTAAATACATGTAAATGTGAGTTATAAAATAAAATAACCAATTAAAATCAATAAATTCTGGGACGAGGGAAGGGTGATGATAATCAATCTGCGTCAAGATTAAAATTATTACCTATATTTTAAAGAACTACCTTATTGTCTAATTTTTAGTCATTAAGATTCTAAATACTCTCACAAAAATTATATACAGAGCTTTTAAATCGCCGGACAAATTTCTTCGAGTAACATAATATTATCTCTATAGATCACACTTCATCATGCCGCTGATGTGATATTTTCATAGAGATAGTTTATAAATCAGATCTCATCTAAAAATGATTTTAAGTCATTTTTGATCTTGTTAGGACAAAAATGTAAACATTTCACCGTTTCCCTATTTAAAAATCGAATAAATGTACATACGATAAAAATGTACATTTTTAAGCAGGATATCTATAACTACGACATGTGTTATGGTTAGTCACAATTGTTTATATTTTATAAATTTAAACAATAAAAAACGGGTCATAGACCATTTTTGATTTTTTAGACGTTATTTTAAGACGTCATAGTTGAAAATATCGAGCGCGTGTATTGTTCAAATATTATGTGTTTTCATATTAAACTAAAAAAATATGTTTTTGTACATGAGTGTACAAATACATAAGTTTGAAAAAAAAAACAGATATGGGTAACGTTATGATGACTTAAGCTCAACTAATTTTGATAATACAAAATAAAACTCAATTAAAAACATATCTATATAAAATAATATTGTTCCTGGACCGAGCTGTTTATATAGTCCCAAAAGACATAAGTTAGCTTCAACATGTTCTTAATAGATTTGTTTTTACAAGCTCCAACTCCAAGTATTTAGTTTGGCCTTTTATGTACTTAAATTTTTGAACAATTTATTTTCTTATTTTATAGAACATTGATTTTACAATAACATAATTACAATTATAAACAAGATCGATCTAGTTTTTTTCAAATGGCTACAATTTTTTTTAAATTCCTAAAGATGTCTAAAAAATAAATATAATTAATTAATATCAAATACGGCGGTGAAATAACAGTGTTGCCATTGCTCTAGATCTATCTTCACAATTAGATTTCATACATTAGATTCTTAAACTGTGCCAAAAAAATGTAATGGGTAAAAAGAGTTAATGGTATTTTCTGGGTTCAAGTCTGTGTACATCGGTATTAAGAACTGATCTAATTATTTTTCCACAGCATTATTGCATGATGTATTCAAAATTTGTAAAAATGTTAATCATAAAAAGTTGTGGTAATGTCCTATACATCGGTATCAAACTGAAACAAATAAAATGCCAGGCTTAAAACATTTAAAAATGTGTATGAAACCCTAGTGCATAATGACTAGTAAAGACAGACTTGCATTATTAAACGATATGTTAAAATAACACTGCAATATCAAAAATTGATTTATTTCGGCCATTGGCTAGTCTTTAAAAATAACTAGTCCTTTATATTACTTTAAATACCTATACATTTTATACCACAAGCGTGAAAAACTTAAAACGACTCATAATATGTTATTAATTTTGATGGAACCCTTAAATAAATAAGTTAGGTTAACTACATATGTAATGGGCAGTACGGCATATGTGTCAAAAAATTGATTTATTTCGGCTATTTACTAGTCTTTAATAATCATTTCTAGTCCTTTATAATACTGATTGAATGGTATATTTTACACCACTAGTGCAAAAAACTTTACATTGCTCATTTTGTTGGAACACTTAAATAAATAAGTTGCTTAAAAAAAGGTATAGTTGGGCTGTATTAAACCAGGTTCTAGATCCAAAAACAATAACTTTGTGGGTTTTTTACATGTTTATTATTTGTAACAATAATACACAAAATGTACTTATTTGGCCAAACATTTTAGCAAAATATGAACACATACTGTATACACATTAATAATACATTAACAATGAAAAATGTACACTCCCTTTACTTACCAAATAAAAATGACTCATAATATGTTATTCATTTTGATGGAACACTTAAATAAATAAGTTGCAAAAAAAAAGGTATAGTTTAGCTGTATTAAACCAGGTTCGAGAACCAAAAACCATATTTTTGTAGTTTTTTTACGTTATTTAATTGTAACAATTATACACAAAATGTAATTTTTTGCCAAACATTTTAGCAAAATATGAACACATACTGTATACACAATAATAATACATTAAAAAAGATGAACAAATAATGAACACAACAACAATGTACACTTCCTTCCCTACCATATGCGTCAAATAGATTTATGCAGCACATATCTCTGTATATAATGTCAGCAATTGTACGGTTGCTCTAGTATAGTATTCAACATTTTTGGTGCTTGACTTTAACTTGAAATCCAAAAGTACATATTAAATTTAGCATTTCAAAATTGATATTTTTTAACATAATTTTAGAATATAGTTTCTTAATAAAAATGAATTTGAAAATGATTATTTTGTTTGCAATATCCGCATTTTTCATTGTAATGGCAACGTTTACAGGTACATAAAAAACAGTTAGAATACAAATGTAAAAAAAAAAGACTTCGACTGATTGTAATTAAAAACAAGTGTTTTTTTACAATTAAATTAATTTTTTATCGTTATTAATTAATTTATGTTCTACAAATCTATTTTTCATGTTTTAGGTGTTGATGGAAGTAAGTTTATTATTAAATAGCTGTATTTTTATTTATTAATCGTATTTTAATGACTTACATAATTTATATCTCAAAATTATTTTTAGTTTTTCGATAAAGTATAGTAGCAGTTTTTAAATGACTTAATTGGCTTTTAAAGTAATATATATGTGGACATTTGCTAACCTATATTATTAGATTATTAGCAATATATTATTTAGCTTTGTTTGTTTAGTATTAAAAATATTTTATATAACTTATACGTGGAACATATATATATATAAATATATATGGCTATAATGAAACTAAACGCTTTTCGATTAAAAACAATTTATATAATTTATAAACGAGGATAAAAAAAGTTATTTTTTTTTTTTTAATATTTCAGGTGACTCGGAAGATGAACGTAAGTAAATGGATAATATCAGTTTATTAGCTTTACAAATTTATTAGCAGAGTTCAAAATATTTTTAATAAAACTTAAAATGTGTATAAAATGCTACAAATATTCACCCTTCTTGGTGGTTTACTTTAATTCATAAAAATTTTATTTCATTGAGCATTTTAAACATACATATTTACGATGATATTTAGGAATATGAATTTTAAAAACGTAATTCTAATTATAACAACCGTATTATGCATTATCATATCTATGTCAAAAAGTAAGTACATAACAACTGTTTAGCATACAAATGTAACAATAATGAGGTTGTGTTAAAATAAAATGCTTTTCTATATGAGTAAAACGTTTTTGATATGACATTTGATGATTTTTTAGAAAAATAAATTCTAAACTAGATTATATACTCATAAATATACTCAAAAAGTTATTTATATTTTACAAATCTATTTTTTATATTTCAAGTGTTAATGGAATATTTTAAAATAAAATTGTTCCATTTTTATTGTTCTGATTTCAATGACTGATATAACTATTTTTAACCTTAATAATAATATTTAAGTAGATAATTAAAACTCATATTAAATGGGAAATTGAAAATGAAAAACTTAGAAATGTTTGTTAGGTACTGTTAATAAATAAAGAAATACAATTTTTTTTCGTGTTTCTCTAAAAAAATGTTTACAGTGGAATATAAAGTTATATGATCATTAGCAATATTATATAATTTTGTTTATCCAGTCATACATTTTTTTTACATATATTACTTAAACGTGAAACATACATGTATATAATTTATGCATGATAGTTATACACAAGTATAAAAAATAAACATTTAAGTCATTTTTTTCTCAATATTTCAGGTGATGAGGGGCAAAAAAAACGTAAGTTAATTGATAATATCAGTTTATAAGCTCTACAAATATACAAACATACTAGTAGTTTTTTAATTATTTTCAATAAAGCTTAAAATGTGTATAAAATGCTACAAACGCCTTTTGTTGTCAAAAATAAGAATACGTTTGACCTGTCCATGAACATATTGTATAATTTTGCATATCCAGTTTGAGATAATATTATTTTAAGATTATTACATGTGGCTATAAGAAAATTAAATGTTTTGGGATCAAAATAAATATGTATACTTTAGGTATGATGCACTAGGATAAAGAAAAATATATATTAAAGTAATTTTTTTTCGATTTTTTAGTTAAGATAGTTGATGTAGGACCACCACTACCACCACCACCACCACCACCAGGTGAGTTTTTGAAATTGTATAAAACTTACATAGGCTAAACAAGTGTAATGTTTTATGCAATTTTATCATTTGTTTTTTAAATGACTGTAAGTTGGTTGATAATATACGTTTTTGTGATTTACAAACATACTTTAAGATTTAAAATTTTTTTCAATATAGCTGAAAATGTTGAACTATTATATTTAAAACTTGTTATAAACGATTATTTTACACATGATAGTTTAATATTTTAAAACGACAATTATTTCAAAATTAAAATAATGAGTATTAGTAAATCCTAAAATTGTATTTGAAAGGATAACGTCTTGTACATAGTAATTTATAAAGGAGCCTAACTTCATTTGAATTAAAATTTATGTGTAATATAATTTAAAATAAACGATTTTTTACACAATTTTTTAACATATATATTTATTTTAGCTAATAACTAACCGACGCTAACGACAGATAAATTTACCAACAAACCGCATGATCCGTATCACATTCTGAAAATTCATATGCTTAGCTACTAATATGTGTATATTGTAAAATGTTCATCCTAATTGTGTTGAAACCTTCAGATTTTTCTATGTGATATGTGCTGCACATTGTTCATTCTTAATGTATTATTTTTGTGTATACTGTATGTGTTCATATTTTGCTGAAAAGTTTGGCCAAAAAAATACATGTTGTGTACTATTGTTACAAATAAAAAACGTATAAAAAAACCACTAAGTTATTTTTTTTGGTTGAAAAATCCATTAATTACTTTTTACTCATTTTGTTTTTTTGGCACAGTTTAAGAACCTATGAAAACGTATGAAAATGTATGAAAACTTAAGTGAAGATAAATCAAGCGTAATGGTAAAACTGTTATTTCATGGCCCTATTTGAAATTAAGTAATTAAATTTATTTTCATATTAAACATTTTTTATACACCTGTTGACTTAACTTAACTTTATTACGGTCATAGTAAGATTTCCCTCATTATTTTACTCAAAACATACCTTCAGTCTGACTTTTCAAACCTTTGGCTTAAAGCCAACTAGTAAAACTATTATTTAAAAAAGTTGTAGCTCAACCGTAATTTTAAGTTTAAAAATTCGATCCAATCGTATGTAAATTTTTCGATTTTAAAATGAGGAAGGGGTGAAGTGTTTTACATTTTTTACCTAACAAAGTAACTTTTACATGAAAAAACCGATCAACGGCTTACCCTGCCGAAAAAATATTATTTTAAATAAGTTGAAATTAAAAATACTAAAACGCGTACAAAAACTAAATAAGATTACTTTATATAGATGTGTATAAAAATATTGACTTCAATTGATAATTACTTTCGAATTTGAACGTGCTTGTATTAAAATTCACAAAATTTGCGAAAAACACTTTTTTGGCAATCAAAAAAAAATGTGTAGTCCTCATTTTTGCCTTGTTTAGTATGTTATAGATAAACATGAGTCTTGTCTGCTTAATAATTTTTAACTATAAGGTCCTTATGTGTTATATGGATGTTATCCAGTAACGTAGCCAGAAACTTGTGGCCCCAGATCCAGTTTAAAGTTTAACAAATCCTTTTAATAGATAGCTTATAATGTTTATTTTGACGCTGAGTGATCATCATCCTTTCCCTCGTCCCAGGATTTATTGATTTTATATGGTTATACCATTTAACAACTCACATTTTAACATGTACTTAGTATTTTTGTTTTTTGTTAAAAAAACAGATAATTTTTCAAAAAACAACTTGTTTTCGGTAAACAATAAATAATATAATATGGTATATCATAAAAATCCTAACTAAAATCATAGTGTTTAATCATATCCAATATATATATTAGGATTCCCATTTCACCTTATAACATATAATAATCATATACTATTTATAGTATAAATTTTTTTGTATTATTATTTTAAGATGCCCAAGAAAATTTGTTAATTTGGTTTATTATTTATAATATGTATTGAATAACACAATTTAAAAATACCATATATAATTATTGTAAAATCAGTGTTTACAATACAAGAAAATAAATAGTCCAACATTTAAGTACAAAAATAACGGAACGTTATACTTTAAAAAATCCCTCTTTTTCGTAATTTTTATTAGTAGTTTGTTTGTAGGATTTACAAATATTTGTTGCGATTTGAAGAAACTAGGTCGATCTTTAAAATGTATGAAACCTATAGTTCATTGTCATTAATTTAAATGGCTACAGATATTGTGAAAAACCACATGTTTTCGATAGGAATAAAATAAAACTATACAAATTGTTAAAAAAATACTGTATATTCTAATGTAAGAAAAAATATCGTTGGCTTTTGAGTAAACAGTAAAACACTGGAACACATACAATTTTGTTTAACTCTAAAAATCTCTTTATGTAGCGAAGTATATTTAGAGGGGAAACAAAATTACATTGTAATAATATTATAAAAATAAAAAAAAAAATTATGAAAAAAATATAAAGTTAGTTTGCGGTTAAATGGTATTAAAGATTTCAGGGTTCTCTTTTAACGTACTAAATGTGTTCTATGAATTGATTTTATTTACAAAATAATGTGATTTTGTACACGATTTTACAAAAAAATCAATTGCACTCACCTTATTGTGTATTCGGTATATTTTTTTATTGTAACTAACAAAAAATATCAGAAAGTTTATTTTCAATAATAGTTGATTTGGGATAAGTTTTTTAGGGAGTTGGCTAATTTATTACACAAGGATCGATGGGAGGGTAGACGAGTGTATGGATGGCTCTAGCTCTTAACAAATCATAGAGGGGACGGAGAGGTCACCGGTCTACAGGTATTGTAATAAATAAAAGTGTTAAAATTGTTAAAGTAACTGTGACGAGTACATATTTTTTCATTGTATTTTTTTATCAAAACCAAGCTGTTTCTCACAGCGACTGTTGGAATGTAAACAAATGGTAAGTTACTATAGGTATCACAAACTTTGAACATTATAAAAATCTTCGTATTTTACATATTTTCTTTTGCAGTTGTTTTTGTATTAATATATGTTTGACCTATTTTATTTCTTGCACAATAGAATCTCGATACAATATTTTCCTACAATTTGTATGGTTTTAAATTGCACGGTTATTTTTCAACATGAAAATATGTTGTTAGCAAAGATAACGTGTCGTTTTTACAACGACCAATGCGGCATAAATAAATTACAACACCTCTAAGAATCGTATACTTATAATTTTTAACGACTTAAGAACATGATTTACATAATTTTGACTCTGAAAAAGTAAAAAAAAGAAACTGGTTACAATTCGTCTCAAACATATTATAAGACTTAAGGACAAAAAACCTAAATATCAACACTCCTAAATGTTTATAGCTTTATGCGAAACATAATTAAAATTTATATTATTGTGTTTGAAAGTTAAACATTTTTTTCACCATTTTCAGTACCAAAAAAATACTAATAATTGTCTAATTGATCGTCAAACACTTGATATGAACAGCCACAGCGAATATAATTGGAGTTGTGATATTTTAGCTTTGTTGTTTTGTATTTTTGATTACAACCTAAAATATAATATTTAATAATTTATCTAATGCAGCGCATTATGGTAGGAGAATTTTGGGTTAGGGGTGCCGAGTGGTTACATATCTTTAAGCAATATCATTGTTTAAGTGATAAAATCAATTTCAAAATAACGCTTGTCTAACGGACACAGCTATATTCTTCTGTGCCGTCTGACAGCAGAAGTGTCAGAATATATAATTGTTATTGTTGAATTCTATTAACGTTTTATTGTTTTTTTTTTTATCAAACACAAGTATTATTCAACCTTTAAAATTGTAGGTATACTTAAAAATAAAGAGGAAAAAACGTTTAAAATAGCTCATGGAATTGTGGACCTAATATCATTAACCACATAAAAAAATAAACTCATAACATTGTTTTAATTATAGTTATAAGAGTTTAATAGTTAAGACTGGAAGGGAAGTGCGGATGGGAAGTTGATTCAATTCTTAAAAATGTTTCGTTATAAAACATTTATGGGTGCAGTAGCAATAATGTATTTATGAAATAAAAACACATTTTTATTGAATATAACATTATTTTTGGTTGAGCTTCTGACCCAGGTGCAAGTTTATTTTTAAAACTATTATTTTTTTGTTATTTGTCTTTATATGTTTTAACAAACAAGCATTCAAAGAAGAACTATACTTTACAAAAGCTATAGCGAATACTTAATCTGTATTTGTTCTGATTTTGACTTAATATTATAGTTGAATAAATATTATTTAATAGTTTAACTAAAAAAAAATATACAACTAATATCAGCTGTAATTATAACATTTTGGTAGTTGGAATCAAAATCAAAATTTGGACACTAAAAAATTGCTGCAATTACTCTTCGGTTTTAGGCGCATAAATTAACTCTTAAATGTTTAAAATGTATTGATAATTTATGCTCAACTAGTTTTTCAAAGAATTTTGGTAGGGAGCTGAGTTTAGAAATTAGACGATAATTAATTATTTCAGCTCTGGCTCCAGCATTTCGAATTGGAGTGACAAAACTTAAAAAATATAAAATACTTAAATATAACATATTAATACATATTCTGTATAAAACCCACTAACAATACTGAAAAGTATGTTTTGTCACTTATGTACGTATATCTCTTTTTCTAGTAAACACATTTTTTTTCATTGTGTTCATAATGCAATAATAAATCTATCATTAGCTTTTGTGTAAACAGAAGATTTCAGTAAAGTTAAAAGAATCCAAATGTTTATTTAAAACATGAAGAAAGAAGTCTTTGCAAATGTACACATAAATTTATGTACTGTTTTACATCGTCACATTATGGATACATTTTGTTTAATTTGTTTTTAAAAAACCACTTTTAGCTAAAAAAATGTTTTTCCTTCATAATATGTTGGACCTATTTTCAGACTAATTTCCAGCTTTTTTGTCTTAAAATTGCGCCTGGTATATTAAAAATAAAATTGGTCAATTTATTTATTTCACCCCTTACGACAAAAAAAAAAACGCAGGTCCTTAAGTTCATTTATTACTATTTTGAGTATGGTATATTAATACAACTTGTATTATAAATTTAAACTATAATTTCTGTGTTGTACAAAGCCAACATTACCTTACATTAAATACATTATTTCACAATATGACAAATACCAGTTAGAATCGTTCTATTTTTACAAAACCAAATGCCGATAGTTTTAGATTACATTTTTCAGGAATAAATTTACTATAAACTTAAAGAAACCACATGCAAGCTCCACATAAAAGATACCATATTATATCGTTTGTTGTTTACCGAAAACAAGTTGTTTTTTTCGAAAAGTTTATTGTTTTTTTAACAAAAAACAAAAATACTAAATACATGTTTAAATGTGAGTTGTAAAACGGAATGAATTTTTTAAAATCAATAAATCCTAGGACGAGGGGAAGGGTTGATAGTCAATCTGCGTCAAAATAAAAATTATAACCTATATTTTAAAGTATAACCTTATAGTGTAATTTTTAGACATTAAATTTCTAAGTACGATTATAGAAGTTACATACAGAGTTTGAGAATCGCTGGACAATTTTTTTCGAATAACATACATATTATCTTTATAGATCACACGTGTTCCACGACAGTAGCCTCAATTTTTAAATATATTTTTTCCTCGCCCACTACTATCATGGGTGATGGACATATTTGGGTTTTACAGGCGTAACTTTAAGACCACACAGTTAAAAATTAGTCAGAAAGTAGGACTCTATCTATAACATATTAAGCAGGGGAAAACATCAAGACCACGACAATTTGTTTACTGCCAAAATAATGTCTTTTTTAGCAGATTTTGTAATTTGAAAATTAGTTGATCCTAAGTCGAACAAAAAAAAAACTATACATTTTTTTGTAAAACATAAAACTGTTTAAAACTATACATTATATACGTTTTATTGTAAAATATAACTCTGTTTCATGTGTTAAGATTTGAAGATTTTTCATTTTTTTACATTGCTACAGTAATTTCAGAAAAATAATTCAAACCCTTAAATACACAAACGACGAAACGACCTATAAAAACAACTTGTTTTTTCTGAAAAGCAATAATAAAGTTTAATCTTATGACCAACAGACGTTTGCCATTTGTTTACATTGCAACAGACGTTGTGAAATATTCGAATACATATAAAAAGCTCTTTATGTAGCTAAAAATGATGGGAAACAAAATTACATTGTAATAATATTAAAAAACATTTTTTTTTATGAAGAACATGTATTTCGGCAATCATTGTTTTATTTTTTGTGTTTCTGATCGTTTGGATTTTGTACTATATTTTTCCAAAAATGTAGCGAATACAAATTTTGTATTAAAACCAATAAGGATACTTAAAATAATTTTTTGTTACCTACGTACATCTTGACGTTTTCTAGTTAACACATTTTTTTTTTATTATGTTCTTATTAAATAATAATAAATGTGTTTTTAGCTTTTGTATAAACAGAAGATTTAACGAAAATACAATAATCCAAATGTCTATTTAAATTACTTATTTCAATCCGTACGACAAAAAGATAAGGACGAAGGTCCTTGAGTTTAATTGTTACTATTTTAAGTATAGTATATTAAATTACAACTTGTATAAAAAAGTTTAGCTAAAATGTCTGTGTTGTACAAAGTCAACATTACCTTACATTACATACATTATTTTACATAAACAAAAATTTAACAAAAAACAAAAATACTAAGTACTTGTTGAAATGTGAATTGTAAAATGGTATAACCATTTAAAATCAATAAATCCTGGGACGAGGGGAAGGATGATAATCACTCAGCGTCAAAATGAAAATTATAACCTATCTATTAGAAGGATTTGTTTAACTCTAAACTGGATCTGGGGCCCACAAATTTCTGTCTACGTTACTGGATAACATCCATATAACACATAAAAACCTTATGGTTAAAAATTATTCAGCAGACAAGACTCATGTTTATCTATAACATACTAAACAAGGCAAATTTGAGGACTACACATTTTTTTTGATTGCCAAAAAAGTGTGTTTTTCGCAAATTTTGTGAATTTTAATACAAGCACGTTCAAGTTTGAAAGTAATTATCAATTTAAGTCAATATTTTTATACACATGTATTTAAAGTGATCTTATTTAGTTTTTGTACGTGTTTTAGTATTTTTAATTTTAACTTATTTTAAATCATATTTTTTCGGCAGGGTAAGCCGTTGATCGGGTTTTTTCATGTTAAAGTTACTTTGTTAGGTACAAAATGTAAAACACTTTACCCCTTCACTCATTTTAAAATCGAAAAAATTTACATACGATATGATCGCATTTTTAAACTTAAAATTACGGCAATCATTGTTTTATTATTTGTGTAACGAAAATACAATAATCCAAATATAAATTACTTATTTCACCCCTTACGACAAAAAGATAAGGACGAAGGTTTTTGAGTTTAATTCTTACTATTTTAAGTATAGTATACTACATCATTACCTTACATTACATACATTATTTTACATATGACAAATGCCAGTTTGAGTCATCCTGTTTTACCATTACAATAGTAGGTAGTCATATTTGACAAAAAACCAAATGTCCATAGATTATATTTTTCAGGATTAAAGTTAATATGATAAAGTTAATATAATTGTAACATAAAGTAACATAAGTAGTAGGAAGTCTTATTTAGTTTTTGTACGTGTTTTTAATTTTAACTTATTTTAAATAATATTTTTTCGGCCGGGGTAAGCCGCTGATCTGTTTTTTTCTTGTAAACGTTAATTCACATGAATAATTTTCAGATATATCCGTGTCAATGGTTGTTAACCAACGTTTCGGACCCTTTGCAGGGTCCATCTTCAGGGTCATGTCACGACTGTTCCGCTGCCGTGATTGTACGACAGCGAAATTATTCATGTGATATTTCAATCCGCGAAAGCATCAACACATTCATAAAAGTTACTTCGTTAGGTAAAAAATGTAAACATTTCACCCCTTCCTCATTTTAAAATCGAAAAAATTTACTTACGAAAGGATCGTATTTTTAAACTTAAAATTCCGGTTGAGCTACAACTTGTTGTAATAATAGTTTAACTAGTTGGCTTTAATCCAAAGGTTTTAAATGTTAGACTGAAGGTAAGTTTTGAGTAAAATAATGAGGGAAATCTTACTATGACCGTAATAAAGTTAAGTTAAGTCAAAAGGTGTATAAAAAATGTTTAATATGAAAATAAATTTCATATACGGCCGTGAATAACAGTGTTACCATTGCGCTTGATTTATCTTCACTTAAGTTTTCATACACATACTGTATACACAAAAATAATACATTAACAATGAACAATGTGCAGCATATATCTCTCTATATTGTAGGTTGTGGGGTAAAAGTTGTGGTAATATATAGGCTAAGATGGAGTGTTTGGAGTATCGATATTAAACCAGGTTCTTGATCCAAAAATAATAACTTCGTGGTTTTTTACACGTTTTTTATTTGTAACAATAGTACACAACATGTATTTTTTTGGCCAAACTTTTCAGCAAAATATGAACACATACTGTATACACAAAAATAATACATTAACAATGAACAATGTGCAGCACATATCTCTCTAAATTGTACAAGCAGCAAACTTACAGTTGCTCTAGTATAGTATTCTACATCCTTGCTGTTTAGCGATATTAACTACTTGAAAAAATGAATTTGAAAAGCATAATTTGTATTTTAGTCACCATATTTTGTATAATGATGCCGGGTGTAACGCTCCAGGTCCAACAGGTATAAAAAACCTTTTTAGTATATAATTTTTTATATATTTTTTTTTTATAGCATCTCCGGCCAACAAAATTATTTCAAATATTTCGAACACTGTGGTCATTTTTATCCGTTTTTCGACTTATTTATGGAATTTTATCTCGTAATTTACCTTTTTTATACCTCATCAAATTTTTTTTTCTAAGAGTATTAGTAAACACAATTTTAATGACTTTCTGTTACGCGAAAAAAAAATTCAGAAGGCTGACATTATTTAACATAAAAATCTGATTTGTAATCACTTTTGTTTGATGGACGAAGATACTATAAAAAATAATAACCAATTTTACAAATATATCTTATACGTGGAACATATACATGGCTATAATAACACTAATCGCTTTTTGATTAAAATAAAAGTATATAATTTATACTTGATAATTTATACACAAGGATAAAAACAAGTAAATTAAATTATTTTATTATTAAATTATTTTTAATTAAGCTTAAATTGTGTATAAAATGCTACAATTATTCACCCTTCTTGGTGGTTCACTTTAATTTTATTACTAAAATTTATACTTCAATTAGCATTTTAATAACATCATATTTAGGACACTATTTAAGAATATTAATTTGAAAAGCTAATTCTAATTATTATAACAACCGTGTTATGCATTATCATATCTATGTCTGAAGGTAGGTACATAAAAAACATTTGATATACAAATGTAGCAATAGTGAGGCTTTGTTAAAATAAATTGCTTTTCCATTTGAGTAAAATATTTTTATTAAGACTTATTATGATTTATTGTTATGAAAAATAAATTCAAAATTTTACTTATACTCATTAGATTATTCATATTATACAAATATATTTTTAATATATTTGTTATTAAATTTTTATTCGATGATCTGATTTTAATGACTGATATAACTTTTTTTTTCGATAGATTATAATAGCAGTTTTAAAATAAATAATTTGCCTTTATAATAATATTTAAGTAGACAATTGTAATAGACATAATATCTTTTATATGAAAGGTAACAAATAAAATGTTATTTAGAATACATTGATAGTAGAAAAATCTTAGAAGAAAAGGTTGAAACACAATTATGATAAACAAAGGTGAACATTTTAAAATATACACATATTAGTAAGTAAGCATATGAATTTTCAGAATGTGATACGGATCATGCGGTTTGTTGGTAAATTTATCTGTCGTTAGCGTCGGTTAGTTATTATCTAAAATAAATTTATTTGTTAAAAAATTGTGTAAAAAATCATTTATTTTAAATTATATTACACATGAATTTTAATTCAAATGAAGTTAGGCTCCTTTATAAATTACTATGTACAAGACATTTTCCTTTCAAATACAATTTTAGGATTTACTAATACTCATTATTTTAATTTTGAAATAATTGTCGTTTTAAAATATTAAACTATTATGTGTAAAATAATCGTTTATAACAAGTTTTAAATATAATAATTCAACATTTTCAAATATATTGAAAAAAATTTTAAATCTTAAAGTATGTTTGTAAATCACAAAAACTTATATTATCAACCAACTTAAAGTCATTAAAAAAACAAAAGATAAAATTGCATAAAAAAATTACACTTTTTTAGCCTATGTAAGTTTTATACAATCTCAAAAACTCACCTGGTGATGGTGGTGGTGCTGGTGTTGGTGGTGGTGGTGGTGGTGTTGGTTCTGCAATGAATTCCTTAACTAAAAAATAGAAAAAAATTACTTAAATATAAATTTTTCTATATCCTAGTGCATCATACCTAAACTATATATATTTATTTTGATCCCAAACCATTTAATTTTCTTATAGCCACATGTAATATTCTTAAAATAGTATTATCCCAAACTGGATATGCAAAATTATACAATATGTTCATGGACATGTCAAATGTATTCTTATTTTTGACAACATAAGGCATTTGTAGCATTTTATACACATTTTAAGCTTTATTGAAAAGAATTAAAAACTACTAGTATGCTTGTATATTTGTAGAGCTTATAAACTGATATTATCAATTAACTTACGTCCATCACGCCCCTCGTCACCTGAAAAATTGAAAAAAAAATTACTTAAATATTTATTTTTTATCCTTATGTATAAACTATCATGCATAAATTATATGTATGTATGTTTCACGTTTAAGTAATTTATGTAAAAAAAATGTATGACTGGATAAACAAAATTATATAATATTGCTAATGACCATATAACTTTATATCCCACTGTAAACATTTTTTTAGAGAAACACGAAAAAAATTGTATTTCTTTATTTATTAACAGTACCTAACAAACATTTCTAAGTTTTTCGTTTTCAATTTCCCATTTAATATGAGTTTTAATTATCTACTTAAATATTATTATAAAAGTTATGAAGTATTTTAAAACTGCTATTATACCTTATCGAAAAAAAAGTTATACCAGTCATTGAAGTCGGAACAATTATATTTTAAAATATTCCAATTACTTTTGAAACAAAAAAAATAAATTTGTAAAATATAAATAACTTTATGAGTATATAATCTAGTTTTGAATTTATTTTTCTAAAAAAATCATCACATGTCATATTAAAAATGATTTATTTATATTATGGAAAAGCATTTTATTTTAACATAACCTCATTATTATGACATTTGTATACTAAACGATTTTTATGTACTTACATTTTGACATAGATATGATAATGCATAACAAGGTTGTTATAATTAGAATTACGCTTTTAAAATTCATATTCCTAAATAGTATCTTAAATATGTATTTTTAAAATGCTATATTAAATACAATTTTTAGGAATAAAATTAAAGTAAACCACCAAGAAGGGTGAATATTTGTAGCATTTTATACACATTTTAAGTTTTATTAATAATAATTTAAACTCTGCTAACAAATTTGTAATGCCCGTAAACTGATATTATCCATTTACTTACGTTCATCTTCCGAGTCACCTGAAATATTTAAAAAAAAAATAACTTTTTTTATCCTCGTGTATAAATTATATACATTTTTTTTAATCCAAAAGCGTTTAGTTTCATTATAGCCATATATATATAAATGTTCCACGTATAAGTTATATAAAAAAATTTTAATACTGAATAAACAAAGCTATATAATATATTGCTAATAATCTAATAATATAGGTTGGCAAATGTCTACATATATATTATTTTAAAAGTAGGTTTTAAGTCATTTTAAATCTGCTATTATACTTTAACGAAAAACTAAAAATAATATTAAGATATAAATTATGTAAGTCATTGAAATACGATTAATAAATAAAAATACAGCTATTTAATTTTAAACTTACTTCCATAAACACCTAAAACATGAAAAATAGATTTGTAGAACATAAATTAATTAATAACGATAAAAAATTAATTTAATTGTAAAAAAAAACCCTGTTTTGAATTACAAAACAGTTGAAGTCTTTTTTTTTTTACATTTGTATACTAACTGTTTTTTTATGTACCTGTAAACGTTGCTATAACAATGAAAAATGCGTATATTGCAAACAAAATAATCATTTTTAAATTCATTTTTATTAAGAAACTATACTCTAATATTATCTTAAAATATATAAATTTTGAAATGCTAAATTAAATATGTACCTTTGGGTTTTAAATTAAAGTCAAGCACCAAAAATGTTGAATATTATACTAGAGCAACAGTACAATTGCTTACATTATATACAGAGATATGGGCTGCATAAAACTATTTGACTCATATGACAGGGAAGGAAGTGTACATTGTTGTTGTGTTCATTATTTGTTCATCATTTTAAATGTACTATTATTGTGTATACAGTACGTGTTCATATTTTGCTAAAATGTTTGGCCAAAAAATTACAATTTGTCTACTATTGTTACAAATAAATAACGTAAAAAAACTACAAAAATATGGTTTTTGGTTCTAGAACCTGGTTTAATACAGTCAAACTATACCTTTTTTTAGCGACTTATTTATTTAAGTGTTCCATCAAAATGAATAACATATTATGAGTCTATTTAAGTTTTTCACACTAGTGGTGTAAAATGTATAGGTATTTCTGAATGAGTTAGATTAAAAATATACAATTCAATCAGTATTATAAAGGACTAGTTATTTTTAAAGACTAGCCAATGGCCGAAATAAATCAATTTTTGATATTGCATTGTTTTTTTAACATATCGTTTAATAATGCAAGACTGTCTTTACTAGTCATTATGCACTATGGTTTCATATACATTTTTAAACGTTTTAAGCCCGGCATTTTATTTGTTTAAGTTTAATATCGATACACTAAACACTCCATCTTAGCCTATACATTACCGCAACTTTTTAAGATTAACAATTTTACAAATTTTGAATACATCATGCAATAATGCTGTGGAAAAATAATTAGATCAGTTCTTAATACCGATGTACACAGACTTGAACCCAGAAAATACCATTAACTCTTTTTACCCATTACATTTTTTTGGCACAGTTTAAGAATCTAATGTATGAAATCTAATTGTGAAGATAGATCTAGAGCAATGGCAACACTGTTATTTCACCGCCGTATTTGATATTAATTAATTATATTTATTTTTTAGACATCTTTAGGAATTTAAAAAAATTGTAGCCATTTGAAAAAAACTATATCGATCTTGTTTATAATTGTAATTATATTATTGTAAAATCAATGTTCTATAAAATAAGAAAATAAATTGTTCAAACATTTAAGTACATAAAAGGCCAAAGTTAATACTTGAGGTTGGAGCTTGTAAAAACAAATCTATTAAGAACATGTTGAAGCTAACTTATGTCTTTTGGGACTATATAAACAGCTCGGTCCAGGAACAATATTATTTTATATAGACATGTTTTTAATTGAGTTTTATTTTGCATTATCAAAATTAGTTGAGCTTAAGTCATCATAACGTTACGCATATCTGTTTTTTTTTCAAACTTATGTATTTGTACACTCATGTACAAATACATATTTTTTTAGTTTATTATGAAAACACATAATATTTGAACAATACACGCGCACGATATTTTCAACTATGACGTCTACAAAACCAAAAATGGTCTATGACCCGTTTTTATTGTTTAAATTCATAAAATATAAACAATTGTGACTAACCATAACACATGTTGTATTCAGTAACGTAGCCAGAAATTTGTGGGCCCCAGTTCCAGTATATAGTTATAAATATCCTGCTTAAAAATGTACATTTGTATCGTATGTACATTTATTCGATTTTTAAATAGGTAAAGGTTGAAGTGTTTACATTTTTGACCTAACAAGATCAAAAATGACCTAAAATCATTTTTAGGTGAGATCTGATTTATAAACTATCTCTATAAAAATATCACATCAGCGGCATGATGAAGTGTGAGATAATATGTTACTCGAAGAAATTTGTCCGACGATTCAAAAGCTCTGTATAAAACTTTTGTGAGCGTATTTAGAAGCTTAATGACTAAAAATTAGACAATAAGGTAGTTCTTTAAAATATAGGTAATAATTTTAATCTTGACGCAGATAGATTATCACCCTTCCCTCGTCCCAGAATTTATTGATTTTAAATGGTTATTTTATTTTATAACTCACATTTACATGTATTTAGTAATTTGGTTTTGTTAACAAAACAGAATACGTTTCAAAAAACAACAAATCATATAATATGGTATTTTTTATGTAGATATTGCGCGTAGGCACTTTTAGCAACTTAAATCCTAAAAAATGTAATTGAAAACTATGGACATTTTGTTGTTTTGTTATATATGACTACTTGTAAAGGTAAAATAGGACGTTTGTGTACTTGTGAACTCTTCGTTCTCACTTTACCCCGACCCCATTGTACTGTTTTTTTACATTCTAGACATGAATCATAAAACTCATTTTGTTTTTTTCATTCAAACTTATCGCTTAGTTTATATAACGTAAATACATTTTAAAGTAAAATATTGAGTTGTTTTTTTGTTCGCTTTTTAAAAAATTATTAACAAAAACAAAATTATGCCACGATAAATGCCACGGCTTCAAATGTTTTTTTAAAACTTAAATCAAAGTATTCTTAGTGACAGTACGTTTGAAGTAGAAACACAGGTTTTTGTATAAAAATAGATCCTACATACCGCATACGATATAAAAATTGTAGAAAAAAATAAAATATCAAAATAGATTCTCCTTTTCTATTTAACACATTTTAGCTTAATGTTAGGTTTTAGTAAAAAATTGCTTATACAACGCGCCTTTATAAATGCTAGTACAAATACAATTTTTATAACTTTTTTTTTTTTTACGAAGAACAAGTGGTATTTTGGAAAATCTTGTTTTATTATATATATAAATATATGATTTACAATATAAAAAAAACAGTACAGTGGGGACGGGGCATAGTGGGGACGGAGCATAGTTGGGTCGGGGCATATTGGGGACGGGGAGGTCACAGGTTTACAGGAATTTTTAAATCTGAAAGTGATAAAATCACTTTCGAAAAAACGCTTCGATGCAAATCGGTAGTTAGTATTTTCAAGCCAGTACAGTCCAAACCAAGCACAGTATAAACCAGCAAAGTTAGAAAGTTTTAAATGAAGGTTCTGTATTTACAAATGAGCATCAAAGCGTTAATTTGAAAGTGATTTTATCCGAGAGGACTAGTACAGTAGAGTATTGGCATAATGTAATCAAAGCAATGAGGAAACGGAGAGGTCACAGGTCTACAAGAATTATTATAAATAAAAGTGATAAAATTGAATAAAATCGCTTTCAAATAAACGCTTTGATGCTCATTTGTAAATACAGAACCTTCATTTAAAACTTTCTAACTTTGCTGGTTTATCCTGTGCTTGGTTTGGACTGTACTGGCTTGAAAATACTAACTACCGATTTGCATAGAAGCGTTTTTTCGAAAGTGATTTTATCACTTTCAGATTTAAAAATTCCTGTAAACCTGTGACCTCCCCGTCCCCAATATGCCCCGACCCAACTATGCTCCGTCCCCACTATGCCCCGTCCCCACTGTACTGTTTTTTTTTTTTTTTGCAAAAACTTAGTGGACCAAATAACACATATACAATGTTTTGTTATATTTTGTTGGAATGGTCGACGATTCATGTTTCAATCGTTTGTACTCCATAGTTTAAATTATAATCGCTTATTCTCAATAAAATTAATATTTATGTATTATATACTTCCATTAAAGCAATCACACACAAACTATTTATACTTCACAGATTATATTATTTCAAAGCTATATTATACTTCTATTTTACTAGATTGACAATGTACAAAATAAAATGCAACTAAAAAAACCTTTTCATAGATCCTTAAAATGTAAAGGGTGGGATAGTGAAACGGATTTTACCATTTAAATACATTAGAAAATCGCCGTTTTACTGCCTCATCCTGTATAATAATTTCTTGTTATTTTCTAAAGAAAAATCGATTTTCTTACATTTAAATTAAAATAAATCGTATACTGGTACTGTGATGGAGAAAACAATAAATTTTACCTACATTTATTACTTATTAGTTAAATATTACTAACGTGTATAGCCACAAGCAAACGGTGTGCAGGGGGTTTTATACGAAGGTGGAAATTTAACACCGAAAATTATGTAAAGAAAATATTTTTTTATAATTAAATATTTTTTACAATATGTAAATAAAAATAATAATACTCGGAACGACAGCGGATTGACACTCCGGATCAATTTTAAATCAATAACTGATAATCGAATTATCGAATACTGACTGGCAACTACCTACAAATGTCATCACCCCCCGACCTCTCTCTCACACTCCATGACCGGCTCGGGCCGATAAGGGGTTTTTCGTTCCCACCTGTACCGTGTACATAAGACGGTGGACAGTTGATAACGCGATCGGGCGTTTATATGGTCACGATCAAATATTATTTTGTCTCGAAAATTGATAATTACAACAACTATACACTATAGTATAAACAACTCATGTTATCATTTCTCACGTAATGGCTGCCAATTAAAATTAAATTAGTTTCTTAAATTAAATTCAGTCATTCCGCAAAAAGTTCAAGTCCAAATCGATTTTATATCAACTGTGACTTAATAAAATCCACACCCAGTTAGTTATATTCTGTTGACAAATTGTTTTTTATTAAATAATGAAAATTGATAAAATAAACATCAACTACGTCATAAAAGTTTTATACAGCGCAATACAAGTTACAACCAGAATAAAAACTAGCGTTTTTGTAGAGGTTTAAAAATACTATTTGAAACGACATACAATATTTTCTATCATAACTGATTTCATAATTCATTACGGAGCAGATAAGAGCGCGCATCAATATGCCGTTCGTACACACGATGATGCCAATAGAAAAAAAATTATACTTTTTTTTTTTCGTTTCTCACATCTGGTAGAGTGCGTTTGTACTTAAAAAAAAAAAAAAAAAAAAATTGAACTTTGTGTCAACTTAAAGTCAAAAGTGTTACTTGAGCACAAAACTCAATAGTATCATTCTGCATAGATCTACATAAAATTGTTTTAATGATTTGATAACAATTTTTTTAAGATTTTAAGTGTTTTTTGTTAAAATATACGCAATCTGCGAAAACACAGTTTTCCGGCTATTAAAAAAAAACTGTAGTGCCGAATTATTTTTCCGTTTAATATGTTATGGATACATATGAGTTCCAACTACTGGCAAATTTTCAACCCAAAGGTCTTAAAATTACGGCTAAAAACCCCGAAAAACAAAAAAACCTGTACCCCCCCTAGGGGGGTGGGCATTAGGTTAAATTCAAATTTGATATAACTGACGTGCGCGGGCATACTAAATAAATATTTCTTATAAATTTCAACTCGATCCGACTCTTTTTCTCGAAGCTATAGCCAGTAAAAGTTCTAACTTAAAAACTCGTACGGTTTTTTTTTTGTTTTTTCAACTTTCGCCTGTGAAGAGTTAAACTTTTTCAACTTTTACCCCCCCAAAGTACCAACTAGATGAAAATTGCGATTTATAGAGTTGCTATTCGAAGGAATTGGTCCAGTATTAAAGAAGTTACAGTGTATACAGATAAAAAAAAAACATACATCAGAGTAAAACCAATACCTTCTCGCTTTGCATCGAAGCTAAAACATTTTTCTGGCTTTTTGTGAAAAAGGCATTAAAAGGGGTCAAATTATATGTTTTTGGGGTCGGTGATTACGAATTTGTTATCAGTTCTCAATTTTAATCAGCCAGAAAGAACTTAAGTAAAAAAAAAAAAATTGAACTTTGTGTCAACTTAAAGTCAAAAGTGTTACTTGAGCACAAAACTCAATAGTATCATTCTGCATAGATCTACATAAAATTGTTTTAATGATTTGATAACAATTTTTTTAAGATTTTAAGTGTTTTTTGTTAAAATATACGCAATCTGCGAAAACACAGTTTTCCGGCTATTAAAAAAAAACTGTAGTGCCGAATTATTTTTCCGTTTAATATGTTATGGATACATATGAGTTCCAACTACTGGCAAATTTTCAACCCAAAGGTCTTAAAATTACGGCTAAAAACCCCGAAAAACAAAAAAACCTGTACCCCCCCTAGGGGGGTGGGCATTAGGTTAAATTCAAATTTGATATAACTGACGTGCGCGGGCATACTAAATAAATATTTCTTATAAATTTCAACTCGATCCGACTCTTTTTCTCGAAGCTATAGCCAGTAAAAGTTCTAACTTAAAAACTCGTACGGTTTTTTTTTTGTTTTTTCAACTTTCGCCTGTGAAGAGTTAAACTTTTTCAACTTTTACCCCCCCAAAGTACCAACTAGATGAAAATTGCGATTTATAGAGTTGCTATTCGAAGGAATTGGTCCAGTATTAAAGAAGTTACAGTGTATACAGATAAAAAAAAAACATACATCAGAGTAAAACCAATACCTTCTCGCTTTGCATCGAAGCTAAAACATTTTTCTGGCTTTTTGTGAAAAAGGCATTAAAAGGGGTCAAATTATATGTTTTTGGGGTCGGTGATTACGAATTTGTTATCAGTTCTCAATTTTAATCAGCCAGAAAGAACTTAAGTAAAAAAAAAAAAAAATTGAACTTTGTGTCAACTTAAAGTCAAAAGTGTTACTTGAGCACAAAACTCAATAGTATCATTCTGCATAGATCTACATAAAATTGTTTTAATGATTTGATAACAATTTTTTTAAGATTTTAAGTGTTTTTTGTTAAAATATACGCAATCTGCGAAAACACAGTTTTCCGGCTATTAAAAAAAAACTGTAGTGCCGAATTATTTTTCCGTTTAATATGTTATGGATACATATGAGTTCCAACTACTGGCAAATTTTCAACCCAAAGGTCTTAAAATTACGGCTAAAAACCCCGAAAAACAAAAAAACCTGTACCCCCCCTAGGGGGTGGGCATTAGGTTAAATTCAAATTTGATATAACTGACGTGCGCGGGCATACTAAATAAATATTTCTTATAAATTTCAACTCGATCCGACTCTTTTTCTCGAAGCTATAGCCAGTAAAAGTTCTAACTTAAAAACTCGTACGGTTTTTTTTTTTGTTTTTTCAACTTTCGCCTGTGAAGAGTTAAACTTTTTCAACTTTTACCCCCCCAAAGTACCAACTAGATGAAAATTGCGATTTATAGAGTTGCTATTCGAAGGAATTGGTCCAGTATTAAAGAAGTTACAGTGTATACAGATAAAAAAAAAACATACATCAGAGTAAAACCAATACCTTCTCGCTTTGCATCGAAGCTAAAACATTTTTCTGGCTTTTTGTGAAAAAGGCATTAAAAGGGGTCAAATTATATGTTTTTGGGGTCGGTGATTACGAATTTGTTATCAGTTCTCAATTTTAATCAGCCAGAAAGAACTTAAGTAAAAAAAAAAAAAATTGAACTTTGTGTCAACTTAAAGTCAAAAGTGTTACTTGAGCACAAAACTCAATAGTATCATTCTGCATAGATCTACATAAAATTGTTTTAATGATTTGATAACAATTTTTTTAAGATTTTAAGTGTTTTTTGTTAAAATATACGCAATCTGCGAAAACACAGTTTTCCGGCTATTAAAAAAAAACTGTAGTGCCGAATTATTTTTCCGTTTAATATGTTATGGATACATATGAGTTCCAACTACTGGCAAATTTTCAACCCAAAGGTCTTAAAATTACGGCTAAAAACCCCGAAAAACAAAAAAACCTGTACCCCCCCTAGGGGGGTGGGCATTAGGTTAAATTCAAATTTGATATAACTGACGTGCGCGGGCATACTAAATAAATATTTCTTATAAATTTCAACTCGATCCGACTCTTTTTCTCGAAGCTATAGCCAGTAAAAGTTCTAACTTAAAAACTCGTACGGTTTTTTTTTTGTTTTTTCAACTTTCGCCTGTGAAGAGTTAAACTTTTTCAACTTTTACCCCCCCAAAGTACCAACTAGATGAAAATTGCGATTTATAGAGTTGCTATTCGAAGGAATTGGTCCAGTATTAAAGAAGTTACAGTGTATACAGATAAAAAAAAAACATACATCAGAGTAAAACCAATACCTTCTCGCTTTGCATCGAAGCTAAAACATTTTTCTGGCTTTTTGTGAAAAAGGCATTAAAAGGGGTCAAATTATATGTTTTTGGGGTCGGTGATTACGAATTTGTTATCAGTTCTCAATTTTAATCAGCCAGAAAGAACTTAAGTAAAAAAAAAAAAAATTGAACTTTGTGTCAACTTAAAGTCAAAAGTGTTACTTGAGCACAAAACTCAATAGTATCATTCTGCATAGATCTACATAAAATTGTTTTAATGATTTGATAACAATTTTTTTAAGATTTTAAGTGTTTTTTGTTAAAATATACGCAATCTGCGAAAACACAGTTTTCCGGCTATTAAAAAAAAACTGTAGTGCCGAATTATTTTTCCGTTTAATATGTTATGGATACATATGAGTTCCAACTACTGGCAAATTTTCAACCCAAAGGTCTTAAAATTACGGCTAAAAACCCCGAAAAACAAAAAAACCTGTACCCCCCTAGGGGGGTGGGCATTAGGTTAAATTCAAATTTGATATAACTGACGTGCGCGGGCATACTAAATAAATATTTCTTATAAATTTCAACTCGATCCGACTCTTTTTCTCGAAGCTATAGCCAGTAAAAGTTCTAACTTAAAAACTCGTACGGTTTTTTTTTTTGTTTTTTCAACTTTCGCCTGTGAAGAGTTAAACTTTTTCAACTTTTACCCCCCAAAGTACCAACTAGATGAAAATTGCGATTTATAGAGTTGCTATTCGAAGGAATTGGTCCAGTATTAAAGAAGTTACAGTGTATACAGATAAAAAAAAAACATACATCAGAGTAAAACCAATACCTTCTCGCTTTGCATCGAAGCTAAAACATTTTTCTGGCTTTTTGTGAAAAAGGCATTAAAAGGGGTCAAATTATATGTTTTTGGGGTCGGTGATTACGAATTTGTTATCAGTTCTCAATTTTAATCAGCCAGAAAGAACTTAAGTAAAAAAAAAAAAAATTGAACTTTGTGTCAACTTAAAGTCAAAAGTGTTACTTGAGCACAAAACTCAATAGTATCATTCTGCATAGATCTACATAAAATTGTTTTAATGATTTGATAACAATTTTTTTAAGATTTTAAGTGTTTTTTGTTAAAATATACGCAATCTGCGAAAACACAGTTTTCCGGCTATTAAAAAAAAACTGTAGTGCCGAATTATTTTTCCGTTTAATATGTTATGGATACATATGAGTTCCAACTACTGGCAAATTTTCAACCCAAAGGTCTTAAAATTACGGCTAAAAACCCCGAAAAACAAAAAAACCTGTACCCCCCCTAGGGGGGTGGGCATTAGGTTAAATTCAAATTTGATATAACTGACGTGCGCGGGCATACTAAATAAATATTTCTTATAAATTTCAACTCGATCCGACTCTTTTTCTCGAAGCTATAGCCAGTAAAAGTTCTAACTTAAAAACTCGTACGGTTTTTTTTTTGTTTTTTCAACTTTCGCCTGTGAAGAGTTAAACTTTTTCAACTTTTACCCCCCCAAAGTACCAACTAGATGAAAATTGCGATTTATAGAGTTGCTATTCGAAGGAATTGGTCCAGTATTAAAGAAGTTACAGTGTATACAGATAAAAAAAAAACATACATCAGAGTAAAACCAATACCTTCTCGCTTTGCATCGAAGCTAAAACATTTTTCTGGCTTTTTGTGAAAAAGGCATTAAAAGGGGTCAAATTATATGTTTTTGGGGTCGGTGATTACGAATTTGTTATCAGTTCTCAATTTTAATCAGCCAGAAAGAACTTAAGTAAAAAAAAAAAAAATTGAACTTTGTGTCAACTTAAAGTCAAAAGTGTTACTTGAGCACAAAACTCAATAGTATCATTCTGCATAGATCTACATAAAATTGTTTTAATGATTTGATAACAATTTTTTTAAGATTTTAAGTGTTTTTTGTTAAAATATACGCAATCTGCGAAAACACAGTTTTCCGGCTATTAAAAAAAAACTGTAGTGCCGAATTATTTTTCCGTTTAATATGTTATGGATACATATGAGTTCCAACTACTGGCAAATTTTCAACCCAAAGGTCTTAAAATTACGGCTAAAAACCCCGAAAAACAAAAAAACCTGTACCCCCCCTAGGGGGGTGGGCATTAGGTTAAATTCAAATTTGATATAACTGACGTGCGCGGGCATACTAAATAAATATTTCTTATAAATTTCAACTCGATCCGACTCTTTTTCTCGAAGCTATAGCCAGTAAAAGTTCTAACTTAAAAACTCGTACGGTTTTTTTTTTGTTTTTTCAACTTTCGCCTGTGAAGAGTTAAACTTTTTCAACTTTTACCCCCCCAAAGTACCAACTAGATGAAAATTGCGATTTATAGAGTTGCTATTCGAAGGAATTGGTCCAGTATTAAAGAAGTTACAGTGTATACAGATAAAAAAAAAACATACATCAGAGTAAAACCAATACCTTCTCGCTTTGCATCGAAGCTAAAACATTTTTCTGGCTTTTTGTGAAAAAGGCATTAAAAGGGGTCAAATTATATGTTTTTGGGGTCGGTGATTACGAATTTGTTATCAGTTCTCAATTTTAATCAGCCAGAAAGAACTTAAGTAAAAAAAAAAAAATTGAACTTTGTGTCAACTTAAAGTCAAAAGTGTTACTTGAGCACAAAACTCAATAGTATCATTCTGCATAGATCTACATAAAATTGTTTTAATGATTTGATAACAATTTTTTTAAGATTTTAAGTGTTTTTTGTTAAAATATACGCAATCTGCGAAAACACAGTTTTCCGGCTATTAAAAAAAAACTGTAGTGCCGAATTATTTTTCCGTTTAATATGTTATGGATACATATGAGTTCCAACTACTGGCAAATTTTCAACCCAAAGGTCTTAAAATTACGGCTAAAAACCCCGAAAAACAAAAAAACCTGTACCCCCCCTAGGGGGGTGGGCATTAGGTTAAATTCAAATTTGATATAACTGACGTGCGCGGGCATACTAAATAAATATTTCTTATAAATTTCAACTCGATCCGACTCTTTTTCTCGAAGCTATAGCCAGTAAAAGTTCTAACTTAAAAACTCGTACGGTTTTTTTTTTGTTTTTTCAACTTTCGCCTGTGAAGAGTTAAACTTTTTCAACTTTTACCCCCCCAAAGTACCAACTAGATGAAAATTGCGATTTATAGAGTTGCTATTCGAAGGAATTGGTCCAGTATTAAAGAAGTTACAGTGTATACAGATAAAAAAAAAACATACATCAGAGTAAAACCAATACCTTCTCGCTTTGCATCGAAGCTAAAACATTTTTCTGGCTTTTTGTGAAAAAGGCATTAAAAGGGGTCAAATTATATGTTTTTGGGGTCGGTGATTACGAATTTGTTATCAGTTCTCAATTTTAATCAGCCAGAAAGAACTTAAGTAAAAAAAAAAAAAATTGAACTTTGTGTCAACTTAAAGTCAAAAGTGTTACTTGAGCACAAAACTCAATAGTATCATTCTGCATAGATCTACATAAAATTGTTTTAATGATTTGATAACAATTTTTTTAAGATTTTAAGTGTTTTTTGTTAAAATATACGCAATCTGCGAAAACACAGTTTTCCGGCTATTAAAAAAAAACTGTAGTGCCGAATTATTTTTCCGTTTAATATGTTATGGATACATATGAGTTCCAACTACTGGCAAATTTTCAACCCAAAGGTCTTAAAATTACGGCTAAAAACCCCGAAAAACAAAAAAACCTGTACCCCCCTAGGGGGGTGGGCATTAGGTTAAATTCAAATTTGATATAACTGACGTGCGCGGGCATACTAAATAAATATTTCTTATAAATTTCAACTCGATCCGACTCTTTTTCTCGAAGCTATAGCCAGTAAAAGTTCTAACTTAAAAACTCGTACGGTTTTTTTTTTTGTTTTTTCAACTTTCGCCTGTGAAGAGTTAAACTTTTTCAACTTTTACCCCCCCAAAGTACCAACTAGATGAAAATTGCGATTTATAGAGTTGCTATTCGAAGGAATTGGTCCAGTATTAAAGAAGTTACAGTGTATACAGATAAAAAAAAAACATACATCAGAGTAAAACCAATACCTTCTCGCTTTGCATCGAAGCTAAAACATTTTTCTGGATTTTTGTGAAAAAGGCATTAAAAGGGGTCAAATTATATGTTTTTGGGGTCGGTGATTACGAATTTGTTATCAGTTCTCAATTTTAATCAGCCAGAAAGAACTTAAGTAAAAAAAAAAAAAAATTGAACTTTGTGTCAACTTAAAGTCAAAAGTGTTACTTGAGCACAAAACTCAATAGTATCATTCTGCATAGATCTACATAAAATTGTTTTAATGATTTGATAACAATTTTTTTAAGATTTTAAGTGTTTTTTGTTAAAATATACGCAATCTGCGAAAACACAGTTTTCCGGCTATTAAAAAAAAACTGTAGTGCCGAATTATTTTTCCGTTTAATATGTTATGGATACATATGAGTTCCAACTACTGGCAAATTTTCAACCCAAAGGTCTTAAAATTACGGCTAAAAACCCCGAAAAACAAAAAAACCTGTACCCCCCCTAGGGGGGTGGGCATTAGGTTAAATTCAAATTTGATATAACTGACGTGCGCGGGCATACTAAATAAATATTTCTTATAAATTTCAACTCGATCCGACTCTTTTTCTCGAAGCTATAGCCAGTAAAAGTTCTAACTTAAAAACTCGTACGGTTTTTTTTTTGTTTTTTCAACTTTCGCCTGTGAAGAGTTAAACTTTTTCAACTTTTACCCCCCAAAGTACCAACTAGATGAAAATTGCGATTTATAGAGTTGCTATTCGAAGGAATTGGTCCAGTATTAAAGAAGTTACAGTGTATACAGATAAAAAAAAAACATACATCAGAGTAAAACCAATACCTTCTCGCTTTGCATCGAAGCTAAAACATTTTTCTGGCTTTTTGTGAAAAAGGCATTAAAAGGGGTCAAATTATATGTTTTTGGGGTCGGTGATTACGAATTTGTTATCAGTTCTCAATTTTAATCAGCCAGAAAGAACTTAAGTAAAAAAAAAAAAAATTGAACTTTGTGTCAACTTAAAGTCAAAAGTGTTACTTGAGCACAAAACTCAATAGTATCATTCTGCATAGATCTACATAAAATTGTTTTAATGATTTGATAACAATTTTTTTAAGATTTTAAGTGTTTTTTGTTAAAATATACGCAATCTGCGAAAACACAGTTTTCCGGCTATTAAAAAAAAACTGTAGTGCCGAATTATTTTTCCGTTTAATATGTTATGGATACATATGAGTTCCAACTACTGGCAAATTTTCAACCCAAAGGTCTTAAAATTACGGCTAAAAACCCCGAAAAACAAAAAAACCTGTACCCCCCCTAGGGGGGTGGGCATTAGGTTAAATTCAAATTTGATATAACTGACGTGCGCGGGCATACTAAATAAATATTTCTTATAAATTTCAACTCGATCCGACTCTTTTTCTCGAAGCTATAGCCAGTAAAAGTTCTAACTTAAAAACTCGTACGGTTTTTTTTTTGTTTTTTCAACTTTCGCCTGTGAAGAGTTAAACTTTTTCAACTTTTACCCCCCCAAAGTACCAACTAGATGAAAATTGCGATTTATAGAGTTGCTATTCGAAGGAATTGGTCCAGTATTAAAGAAGTTACAGTGTATACAGATAAAAAAAAAACATGCATCAGAGTAAAACCAATACCTTCTCGCTTTGCATCGAAGCTAAAACATTTTTCTGGCTTTTTGTGAAAAAGGCATTAAAAGGGGTCAAATTATATGTTTTTGGGGTCGGTGATTACGAATTTGTTATCAGTTCTCAATTTTAATCAGCCAGAAAGAACTTAAGTAAAAAAAAAAAAAAATTGAACTTTGTGTCAACTTAAAGTCAAAAGTGTTACTTGAGCACAAAACTCAATAGTATCATTCTGCATAGATCTACATAAAATTGTTTTAATGATTTGATAACAATTTTTTTAAGATTTTAAGTGTTTTTTGTTAAAATATACGCAATCTGCGAAAACACAGTTTTCCGGCTATTAAAAAAAAACTGTAGTGCCGAATTATTTTTCCGTTTAATATGTTATGGATACATATGAGTTCCAACTACTGGCAAATTTTCAACCCAAAGGTCTTAAAATTACGGCTAAAAACCCCGAAAAACAAAAAAACCTGTACCCCCCCTAGGGGGGTGGGCATTAGGTTAAATTCAAATTTGATATAACTGACGTGCGCGGGCATACTAAATAAATATTTCTTATAAATTTCAACTCGATCCGACTCTTTTTCTCGAAGCTATAGCCAGTAAAAGTTCTAACTTAAAAACTCGTACGGTTTTTTTTTTGTTTTTTCAACTTTCGCCTGTGAAGAGTTAAACTTTTTCAACTTTTACCCCCCCAAAGTACCAACTAGATGAAAATTGCGATTTATAGAGTTGCTATTCGAAGGAATTGGTCCAGTATTAAAGAAGTTACAGTGTATACAGATAAAAAAAAAACATACATCAGAGTAAAACCAATACCTTCTCGCTTTGCATCGAAGCTAAAATACCAGTTAGAATGGTCCTGATTTACCTTTACTAGTAGTCATATTGAGAAAAAACAAATTGTCCATAGTTTTACATCACATTTTTTGGGATTAAAGTTACTATAGAGTGCCTACGCGGAAAATCTACATAAAAAAGTACCATATTATATGATTCGTGGTTTACTGAAAACAAGTTGTTTTTTGAAAGGTATTCTGTTTTGTCAACAAAACAAAAATACTAAATACATGTTTAAATGTGAGTTGTATAATGGAATAACCATTTAAAATCAAAAAATCGTGGAACGAGGGGAAGGGTGATAATCACTCTGCGTCAAAACAAAATTAAAGCCAACCTTTAAGAAGGATTTCTATAAATTTATACTGAATCTGGGTCCCACAAATTTCTGGCTACGTTACTGGATACGACTTATGTATTATGGATGGTAACGATTGATTATATTTTATGAACTTAAGCAATATGGCCTATAATAAATATGTACCATCTGCACCATTTATCGTAATCAACTAGTGTATAATTAAAATATTTTTCAGATTTTATGTGTTATATGGCTACAGTGAACTATCTTATAGTCTAATTTTCAGGCCTTAATTTTCTCAATACGCTCAAAATAATTATATACAGAGCTTTTGAATCGCAGGACAAATTTTTTCGAGTAACGTATCTGTATACTACAAATCACACATCATCACTCCGTGCCCCCACGACAGTATTTTCAATTTTTAATATACTTTTTTCTCACTCTCTCCTCCCCTTATCAAAGGCAATGGACATTGTTTTGTTTTATAGGCGTATTTTTAAGACCTGATAGTTGAATATTAGTCAGAAGATAGGACTCATGTTTATCTATAACATACTAAACAGGTGAAAAATGAGGACTACAATTTTTTTTTAATTGCCAAAAAACTGTGTTTCTGGCAGATTTTATACATTTTTTAATACAAGCACGTTATAATTCGAAAATATTTATCAATTCAAGTCAATATTTTTATTCACGTCTATTTAATGTGATCTTATTTAGTTTTTGTACGTTTTTTAGTATTTTTAATTTTAAATAATACTTTTACGGCCGGGGAAGCAGCTGATCTGATATTTTCATGTAGAAAGTTTATAAATCAGATCTTACCTTTTGTTAGGACAAAAATGAAAACATATCACCCCTTCTCCATTTTAAAATCGAAAAAAATATACATACGAAACAATCGTATTTTAGCAACGATGCAAGGCGAGAAGGTATTGGTTTTACTTTGATGTGTGTTTTTTTTTATCTGTATACACTGTAACTTTTTTAATACTGGACCAATTCCTTCGAGTAGCAACTCTATAAATCGCAAATTTCATCTAGTTGGTACTTTGGGGGGGGGGGGGGTAAAAGTTGAAAAAATTTACTTCTTCACAGACGAACTTTGGAAAACCCCAAAAAAAAACCGTATAAGTTTTTAAGTTAGAACTTTTTACTGGCTATAATTTCGAGAAAAAGAGTCGGATCGAGTTGAAATTTATAAGGAATAATTATTTGGTATGCTCGCACACGTCAGTTGTATCAAATTTAAACTATACCCATATAGTTTAGTAGTACCTACCCAATGTTTAGTAGTATTCCTTTAAAGGGCGGATTAATTTTAAAGGGCTCAATGGTCCTGGTATCGCACAAAACTAAACTGAATTAAACTAAAACAAAATCTAACCTTGTTACAGCCGATTGAACCATCGTTTTAGCTGCATTTTACAAAGGTTAAGTATGGGTTGTAACTTTGATCGACTATTGTAGGTGGCCCTATAAATAATTATTATAATGGTATTGATTAAACATGTAACCAACAAAATTAATAGAAGTGCTGACTCTAACATATATACACTGCATCGTGTATACTAGCAGATTTGTGTTTATATTTGTATATTAAGTGTTTTTGTACTGCCCTTTAAAATTAATCCGCCCTTTAAGGGGATACTACTAATAATTGATTGTACTTGTATAACATTATAACATAGGTAAATAACCACTAAGAATACAAAATGATAACAAGTATATTAAAATATACATGTTTGATTATAACCCGTCTACTTAAATAAATACATAAAGACTTTATCTTGCTTTATAGCCCATCCACAGGAATTGCATTCCATCGAAGACAATATGAATTAATATAAATTAAAAATAAGTTAAGAAACACGGCTTCAAAGTATAATCCCCCCCCCTTTTTTTTATTGTTCTTTGTAATACAAAAGTTAACTACAGATTATTAAGAGACAATTTTATACAGTACTTAAAATCTGTTTTCTGTTTAAAATTCAGACTGTAAATCCTCAATCATTCCTTAAATAAACAAAATACAGAAAAAGTTTCCAACCTTTCTAGGGAAAAATGGTTAACCTTATTATTTTTGTTTATCAGTATTGTCTGATGGTAATTTATCTTAGAAATGTTCTACGAATATTTTTAAAAAAATTTAGAGCGCCATATTTATAATTTTCGAAAGAATGTACATTTCTTAGATACTTTTCTCTCCTTATTAGCCTTTATAACCTTATTAGATATCACGCATCAAAATAAAATAAAAAATAAACATTGTCGATTTACTGGTTACTAAATTTTCTTGGTTGTTACGTTTGTAATTTGTTATTTACTCAAACTATATTTTATTTAACACAATTAACGTGACATTTCTACTGTGTAAATGATATTTCAAATTTTTTAAAGAAGTTTTTATTATTAACCGAATTAAAAATCTGCAAAAGGTCTACGCTCAGAGGTATGCACTTTTGTTTGTGTTTGTTGCTATATTATTTAGCGTGAAGTATTTATTTAAAATGTTGAATCGTGTGTTATGTTAACATATTTTATAAAACTCGTAGGTTCTATTAACTTGTTATTTTAAACATAAATATTATTAATTTTCACTATTTAATTTGTATACAATTTTTCACCGGTATTTTTGGATGGTTATGTAATTTTTGGAATTTACTGGCATATTTATACTTAGTTATGTCCATTGTTTAGCTGTTATAACGTTGATATTGATATTATCTAATTTTAACTATTCTAACTAACTAACTATTCTAACTAATGAGACTTCTTCGACGGAAGAGACATTGACTTTGCCTCGAGTTTTCTGATTTTGTTTGTTCAATAGTATAGTAGGCATTTAATAAATATCAGTATTGTTGTTTCCAGAAACAAAACTATTATGCTAATATGAAGCAGTCTTTTTTTAATTTTCATATATACGAAATTTTATTCTTAAATTGGTTATGGAACCATTTACTTATTCTTATACGAGTTTTGTAAGTAATACAAATTATGTAGGTCCGGACCAAAAATATTTTCAATGTCTTTAATTTAAACTATGAGCAATCTAACGTTTCTAGGTTTATGTATTATTGTTGTTGTTATGATAGATAAACATATATTTGTTGTCAATTAGGAATTGAAAGAAGATGAGACTCGATTGAAGAATTAAAATATCAAGTTACACAATTATTATAGAAGTCAACCAAAGAATTATGTGACGTGAAAAATTAGTAATAGGTAGAGTTTTAATATTATTACGGTCCAGTCACATATAACGAGGTCAGATTTTATTTAGTTTCTATTTATTTCATTTAGTAACATTAATAACCTAATTGAAAATTTGAGAAAGTTCTACACTTAGAGGTATGCATTTTTATTTGTGTTCAGTACTAAATTATTTTGTGTAAAATATTTATTTAAATTGTGTGTTAGAAAGTAGTCATTTTCAAATTTTCACTAAAATGGTAATTCCTAATAAATTTGATTCTGAATGTTTTACTAACTTGATACAGCGACAATTAGCGCCTAGCGCTACTAGTCGGTCCGTGGTCGTAGGGGAACACTTCGGGGTAAACTACAAAAGCCAAGGGTACGCCTGTAATTGCAACGGCCGAAACTAAACCTTCCGAATATAATTTTGTTTTCTACAGAATAGATCCTGGATATTTGTAAATACATGCATGTTTTTAATATTAAATGTATTAAATAAATTACGAGGTCCTCTTCCTACGTTTTTCCAATACTATTGCGGTGACTACAAGATATACTTGACAAGCTGTAATTGTATACATGTAAAACAACGGATAAATTTATTTGTTGTCGTGTTTTTTGTCTCGAAGTAACTACAATAGATTAATAATTACCCAATGTCACATCAGGTTAGCCTTTTGGGTTTTAAATAAAGCGGTTTTTCCCCTTTACTAGGTTATCATATTATTTACACATTTTTATCTGACCTTTATGCATTAGTACACCATTCATCTGATCGCCATTTTTATACTACTATTTCCGAAATTCGCTAATAACTCTTAGTCCTTTGACTTGACCGGCGCAAACCCTTTCCTCTATGGGTTCTGGAACCTATTCTACTGCTATGCAGTGGAAAAACCCCTCCCTTCACCGAGGTTTCAACTTACTTTTAACCCGCAGTTTTTATGGAAATATATCTAAAAAATTCACTACTGAGTGAACACAGTATTGAAGCGATTGATACATAGAACGCCAAAAACAAACGTATACTTCTCAAGTTAAACAAAAGTCTTCAAATGAAAAACTACAAAACTCCAAATAGTTTTAATAGAAATTGATTGTCTTGTCCATAATGAATCTTCCAGTATAGTCGATTAATTGTTCATACATTAACATTTACAGTAAATAATTTGAAAAAATTAGGCTAATTATATACTCACTTGATATGGGTTCCATGAGGTTTTACTTTCTTCTGTAAACAACTCATTCCTTAATGTGACATATTGTTTTGATGTTAGTGGCATCTTGAATTTCTGATGTTCTATTCCGAAAATTTATTTTATTTTTGTAGTAAAAAAGTCTTTTAATTCTAGGGTCATAATCCCATAGTATCTCATCATAGTATCTACTTTAATTAGACCAAAAATACGTAGGTACTAAGACCCTTAATATAACGTATAATTCCAAATTTGCTCACATAATTTCCCGATTAATTTCTTACCAACCGTTTTTGATGTACGATACTATTACTGTGTTATTAAAGTGGGCAGTATTCGGGTAATATGGACATAACGCCATGTCAAGAATACGCGCTTTTTAAATAGGTATGGTGCATGTTGGCTTGGCTACGACTTAAAATTTAGCGGGAGGTATTTTATAGTGATATAGACAAATTGTCATATCAAGAATACACGCTAAAGAAATGTGCCTTCTACTCATGACACTAATGTCGATAACGAACAGGTACTCTAATTCCAACTTATGTGTTGTTACTGGTACGTTATGGTTGTTATATTATAAAACGCTTGTATACAATTTTTTGCTTTCAGTATGGAATTAAAATGTTAAAAAAAAAAATCAACTATAGGTTATAATGTTAACAAATTTTAGTTTTTAATTTCTTACTGAAATTACATATTATATGCATTATGATTCACAAGAATTTGAAAAATGCTACTTTTGAATAAATAAAAACATTTTTTATTGTGGTTTTTCGTAAAAATTTAATAGATATAGACCACAAATATTTTATATTTTAAAATAAATAAATATTCATAATAAAACCAATAATACGTTAAAAGTTCTTAAAATTAAAAAAAAAATCACGGTAGCCAATTCAAAGAGTATGCAATATTTGATAAATTTTAAGTAAGAAATTTACACTTAACTCTCTGAGTAAAATAACCAATTGAAAGAAGATTCATTTCCAATACCTTGAGTTTTACTCACAACCCTCTAATTCAGTATAATATTATGACGTTTTAAACGTCGCTAATCAAACAATTTCATTTTAGATTTAGCTGTAAAAATTAAAATAATTAATATGGATTTTTACCCTTGAAGGGCACACGGGAAGAAGGGTAGTAGTTTATGTAAGAACAACATTTTAGAGTATAGCAAAAACAAAGTTCGTGAGTTCCTTCCCTCTTACATAAGAACAAAAAAAATCACATTAAGTGCTATTTTACTAAAAAAAGTAATTATTTAAACAGGTGTTCCTTGGCTTTAGTGGTTCGCCCCGAAGGAATCCCCTACGACCGCAGACCGACTAGTAGCACTGGGTGCTAATTGCGGGCCGGGGAAGGTGTGTTTCAGGAAGAAGTGACCTGCTAGAAGGCCACTTATCGGAGGCCTCTACATCACTTTAGTCGCCTTTTACGACAGGTGTGAGGCTCTCGGTAGAATTCTTTCCCCCCTGACCACAGGGATAACCGCGGCCAGCAGGCTACGATCAACCCTTAACTGAGTAGCTCAGCGAGGTCCTCTTCTTTGTCGGTCTTCCACCGCGTAGCTTGCCACTCCTTTTTAGCCACTTCTTCGTATTCAAACTCTCGTCAGAGTAGGCTCTTGAGTTCACCCGTACCTCGGCTATAACCCATAAAAAAAATCAACTATAATATGTTATAATGTTAACAAATTTTAATTTTTAATTCTTTACTGGCGCAACAAAGAGTTTATACAGTTATATGTTATTTAATTGTGTACTATTCGTTAAGCTAATATTTTATTGTATTTGTTCTGTTTCAATACATTACATTATTGTAATTATGTGTAGCTTGACAGCTTTAATTGGTGTTTAAATAAATGTAATGTAACACATTAGGGTATACTATATTTTACAAAATATAATTTGTCCTAAACATTGTTACGTTTTGTTATAACGTCAACAATATGTGTATTGTAAAAAAAAAAACGATTTTTTAATAATACTTGTTGCTTTGTGACAAAATATACCATCTACAAAAATGTGTTTATGTAACATTCAATCTGCAATATTCATAATATCACATAATAATAAAAACAAGATTTAACGTTGTAGACACAACAATTTATTCAATAGTAATAAAAACAAAACTGATTAAAAAATTATGTTATTTCAGTACTTACAAAGCAACTTACATGAACAATATTTTGATAATTTGTTTTTATACCAACGATACGCTTGTAAACAAAAACATATTTAAAAGTACAAAAGAGCCATATTTACATCTAATCTTCATACCAACTATGAGTAATTTAAACATTTTACGTTTTCTTGGGTCAGTTTTAACTGACTTCGGGTGTAATAATTCAATTTAAAACTAAATACAAAATGTACAGCAAAATTGTATATTTTAATTGGAAAAAAAATTTTTGAAGTTCGGATTAAGTTGAATTTTGTAAATTGTAGATTTTTGAATTATAACGTTTCTAAATTAAAAGGTTTCTAAATGTTTTCAAAAATAGGTTTAAATTATAAAAAAAAATTGTCAAAAAGTGGTCTAATAGTTTTAGAATTATGGAATTAGAACTAATTTAAATAGATTGTATTTTTTTTTTGTGTTATCAATTTTACAGTGCAGTAGGACACGTCATTGGTAATATTAATAACATCATTGGGCTATTATAATAATTAACTAAGATAATATGTTTGCATCGGCTGCAATGGAAAAAAGATATTGGAGGAATATAGTTTTTAAACAAAATCTCTTTTTACTAAAATAATTTATGTAATATCCTAATATTAAATGTATAATTTATATTATTATCATTATTTAAGCCGAATGACTAGACTTATTGCTTAGATGCACTTCATGATGCTCTGAGAAGTATTGTGCTTCTACGGCTGTCTTTCCAACAGTCGAATATTCTGTTTTTTTATTTCCCAAACCGAAAAAACTGTTGCCGTCGACTTGTGGCAGACTGTAACGATTGTTTGGGTGGTCTACAAATGTTATTGCCATTTTCTGGGCAACAAAGGTCCGGCCAACAGTCAACGGTCGTCCGGCATTTCCGGGGGAAAAGATCGTACCGTTTGGGCGGAGGCGGGCTGCATTGCAAGTACGGTTGGCTCGATCTCAGCTCTGCAAAAATAGTTTCAAAATAAAGCAGTATTATAGCAATGAAAACGATGAACTTATAATAATATTGTTTTTTTCGTTGTAGTTGTTGCGATTAGGGTCAATGGCCCTTGTAAAATAATTTGTTTTTATAATAAGGGCTCTGACTTTGAGGTCATTAGCCACAAATTAAATAAATTGTTAGATTTTGTTACTGTTATTTTGATACCCGTTGACGGAAGTTTATAATGTTTAAATTTCAGCCAAATCTTAGAGGGTTTTTTCCCTTAATAACAAAAAAATTTTATCTTATAATTTTCTAATTTTTAGACCTAAAGCCACAAATTGAAACCTAATAAAATCAAGCGAAGTTAAGTACAAGTTTACCACCACTCAATAGGATTTATTATATTTTGTTGATATGTTGATAACTAAAAATACAGCAAGTAGGATTAGGTAAAAATTCTCTAATCATCATATAAATATATATTATATAAATACTACTACAATACCAACTATAATACATCATCAAAATTGTATTAATATTTTTTAGGAGCTTACCAGCCAATACTGTTAAAATTTATCGAAGGCTTGAAAAAAATTACAAAATTTACAAAAGTTTAAGTATAATCAAACCATAACTGGAACATAACAAAAAAAATGGAAGTGGACCAGTTTCACGACAAGTAAAATTCCCGACAGGCCATTTCACCAAAATGTTGTCCCCCAAATCCATTTCCCCGACACCCATTTTCCCGAATGGAGAATTCCCAACATTTATTTGTATTTTTATTAAGATAATAAAAACGGACTAGTAAATTTACTTTAAACAGTATTGTGAGCAATAGCTCGTAAGAAAGCCAATTCGTTGTTGTATTCCAAAAGAATGCCATTATTTAAGATTTCTTAGGTTTTCTTCGAACGCTTCGTTCGACATTCAATTCGACGGAATCAAAACCGCGCCCACAATTATTATTAATCTCACTAATCGAATTTGAAAAAAATAGGTACATTATATTCCAACCGTGTTTTAATAAAAGAAACGCAATGACATCTAGCGGCCAATTGATACCAAAACGTTAATTTGATCTTCTAGACACCAGACTTCGCTAAGCAATACTTACTGCGATACTACTAACTGCATAACTAATATAGTTTACTGCGTTTTTACTAATGCAATTTTAACAATTAAAGCATACGTGGTATATTGAGCAGAATTTTCTAACAAATCAAATTGTCATACAAAAATAATTGTTTTCTCAATTTTGTAGGCGTATTTAAAATTAAAAATGATTTATATATTATACCGAAAACCCTTAGATGATAATCCTTATTTTGGGTGTGAGTTGAACATTTGATCTCGTAGTTGAAGTAAATTAATAACGAAAAAAGCTTTACCTCACGGAGATGGGGTTGGGGGTGGGAATGAAGATGAGGATGGCCCAATTTCTCTATGAATTGTTTTAAACACTACAGTATTAGCCAGAAACTTGATATTTTAATATACTAGCTTGCTGCTACTGCTTCTTAATATACTATATCATTATCTACAATTCCACCACTACCTAAATTTATTCGGTACTTCAACGAGACATGAAAATGCTCTTTCGTGGTTGCAGACTCGGCTGAAAAACTTTTTTAATTTGTTTCGCCTTTTCATTTAAATCAATACACGGTATATTCGTTTCGTTTTGTTTATTATTATTCGTTATTGAATTTATTTTTGCAGAATTCTGATTGTGGCTAGCTAAACAATACACTAACTTGCCCTACAAAATAAGTGATTGAAAGAATTTTTGAGTATTATATTTTGTGGGTTTTTCATTCAGATGTGAATAAAGGCAGTTGCAATAGTGGTAATACAAAAAAAGGACAGTATACAAAAGTTAGGTGGGTCCGTGTTGTACGTGTTATTTTATATTATACTTATTACTATCTGTGTATGTATTTTTGGTCTCGCCTTTTCCTCTGTAATACATTAACTGGCGTCAAACGGACAAAGCAAGTGTTACAGCCTAGTCCACAACAAAATAAAGGTTTACAGCTCTACAGGTAATGTACAAACCGGTGATAAACCGGCCTTGTATTAGGGTTAGCCGTAATATATATAATATATATGTTCGTTGTAATTTTCTATTTGTAAAAGAGGTAGGTGCTTACTTTTCGTAATGCTTTTCAGTAAATCGTTTCGCCAACTGGGCAACGGTATCCGACAGTACTTGTGGCCATTAATACCGCCATAACCGCAACATATCCTCGGCCAGCATTGCCTGTCTGTATCGCACAATTGTCTTGGGAAAACCGATGGCAGCTCGAACACCGGACAAGATTTACTGGACAGTTGAAAAATGTGCGCTAAAACAAAAGGAAAATGTTCCATAGATATTTCAACACGGTCTATATAATTTGATTTAATTCGTATGTAATAATTAAAAATTATTAAATCAATGATTTTACTCTTAACATGACAGCAAATATTTGTAGAGCCTCTTATATAAAATTATAATCAGTAAACTTATTATGAACTTTCATATGATATACTAATTATTATTCCAACGGAACCAGATCTCATATTGCAGGATTGAAAGTTGAGATTTTGACTAACGATCGAATCAAAAAAAACCACACCAATAAAAGGTTCATTTTGCTCGTCCCTCTTTATAATATCTGAGGATATTATTCTGTATAGAAATTATGATATTATATTAATATTTATTGATTTAATACATTTTTACATGTTGTGTTGTGTGAAAGATGTTATAAGTGAAAACAACATCTATATTAATTAATCGTAGGTATTTAAATGTTTTAAATTTGTAAATATATTTTTATATTTTACCTAATGTAATTTGACTGTATCACTAACAAGTGATAAACATATTTCTCTTTTAGAGCGTTATTCGATTAGGTAATGTTTTATATATGGTGTAAAATATATATAAATACAGTCTAATATCTAATTAAGATTTACATTTGTTCTGCATACATGTTCATGGTCCATAACCCTTTGATTTCTTATCTAGATAATTTTTAATTCATCTTTTCCCAACATACTTGTTACTTACTAATAACTCTAGTAATCCTATTTAATTATTTAAGTTTTGTATTTAATATCGACTTTTTTAAATGATAATAATTGGAAGAACACCCTATGGATATGATAAAACATATCCATGATTCAATGTTTTTCCGTGGTGTGGAGAAATTAACTATTATCTTGGAATGTGGTATCATGCATCTAAACTTAATTAAAAATAAATATTGCCAATTGTATTTACTGGTTATTATTATTATCACTATGCAGGGCATACAAGTTCCTAGTAGCGAGAACCACAAATTTTACACATTTTTTTTGTTTCAGAGAAAATTGTGTGTGGATACAGCTGGTTGAGCTGGGATTATTACATGAAGGATCACGAGACTTTAAATTTTCACAAAAACCGTCATATAAATAGCTACAAATAGCTACAATTACAATTACATAGGCACAATTAATAAATTTAAAGTATTTGATAAAAAAAAATATATTAATATAAAAAGTTAGTAAAAATAAAAATTAATACAAATACTTCAAAAAATCGAATTTTATGGATTTTTTGCCGTTCAGTATTAACCATTTTTTTTTTTTTTTTTACTAGACATTTGTTCATAAGTATTGAATTTTTGCAATAAATATACATTATTTTAAATATTAGCGTTTTCATTTAAAAGTTGATGGCACTCTGGAAAACATTGTAAAAGGTTTTGGTAACTCATTATGTTGTACATTAGCACAAAAACAAATGTACGTTTAAAAATAGAAAAACTTAATAGTCGCAATTATTTTACATTAAATAAATCACTCTGTATATTTTTATGTTTCGTTAAATTTATTTAATTTTTTTTTCCACGTTTTCAACGGAGTCATAAAATATTTGCTTTGTTTAAACGGAAACATTAACATATCATATTTTATTTGTTTGTATTGTTAAGTCCTAATGTACGCAGAACATTTTGGCGAAACATAACCACTAAACCGATGTAGGTTACAATATAATTTATTTTGTGGAATAAATTGTGATGATGTTTTTTGAAACTTATCATAAGCCGAGTAGGTACTGCGATTTTTATAATATTCTAAATAGTAATAAGAAAACGATTCAGATATATTATATAGTGAAGTGTCTCTCGGGTGTCTTTTCCATCACACCCCTCCCCATTAATTTTAGAGTTAATAAAGTTTAAAGTTTACGTCGGTAGCTGGTGGAGCGCAGCTGTGTAAGGCTCATAGTTATTTACTTCATCCTTCTTTCGGTCCTAAATTTTACACTTTAATAACTTTACAATTAATTATTCAAAACTGGACGTGGACCAGTCCGAAAATTGTTAAAGTTAAAATTAAAATGTATTATTAAATATTATACTTATTATTACTAATTATTTTGCTTACAATATTAATTTACTAAAAAGTTAATAATTAAATGTGTAGGTAAACCTCTTTTACTTTAAATAATTATTATTATTGAAATAATTAAAACTATTATATTATGAATACCACAAATCCTAAACAAAATTTACATCCAGGCAAAAGTGTGAAATAAGTTTAATTTCTGGAGTACCTAATTAAGTTGTTTATGTGTAGTTGTATATTTTCAAAAATATTTGTATTTTGATCACCATTATTTAGGTAAAATATTTGAGTAGCTCTTTTTTATACTTATAAAAGCCAACATTAAATTTTAACTTTCTATTTTTTACACTACAATATGTCGAGTAAATACTCATTTGTACTCTATTATCTAGGGTTTATCTGTTTGAAGCGCAATCATTTAAAGTGTTGTGTGTATTTTAAAAGATAGATAAAACTATATTCGACAAATATCAATTGGTCGCATACCGGTTGTATTTACCATCACTTATCACAGTATCTATTTTTTTTCTATCGGATCTTGTTTTTTAAGAAAACTTAATTTTTCGGTATTTGTTTTTTTTTTTTTAACGTGTGTCGCTTAAAATTAGTCGCGTCTAATCGCTTCCTTCAAGTTAACGCTCTACCTTTTCATCGCCTCGGAATTCGCTCCATAGGAGGTTATAATATTCAAATATAGGAGGTAACGTGACTGCATGATTTTTGTGTGTCGATAAGTGTATCGATCTAATTAAACGCGTTGTTTACAATGGCAATGCGTTTATGGAACACAAAAAAATTAGTATCAAAAAAAAAAAGCGTCAGCGCAGTTGAGACAGTGGGACCGAAGGTTATACTGAAATCGACCACAGTTGCTTAATCATAGTCTAGCTACAAGTAAATTTTACAAGTATATTTTCAGCAAATTATTGTAAATTTAAAAATCTACGTTTCCGTTCAAGTTAAACACAATTTTAGAGTTCTAAAAAATATCGAAAAAGGTAAATATTTAGTAATTGTATGTAGTATAAACTACACATTAATCAAACATTTTCAAAAAAATTATTGTCTTATTTTTAAAATAAAATGTGCATGAATTCTTAAAACGGAACAATCATTTTTTTTAGTTATTTTTCAGCTTTGCCTAAAAAGGTCCAATTAAATATCCTTAAGCTGTTTAATGATAAAAAATTATATTTTATATTCAAATAAAAAATATTGTTTTAAAAGGTTTTCTCGACTTTTAAATATCAAATTAATAAATAACGCTAATATCTTGTGGTTAGTTTTTATTTTAACTCGCTAATAATAATTTCACTTAGTGTAATTTTTAATATTAAACAGTTTCTTCTTTGCTTAGTTTATCTTATGTTCATGGGAATATTTGAGTGAATGATTGGCAAAGTCCCAACGGTTTTTTTATTAGTGTTGCATTGATATTATTAGAACCTTTACATCGGTAAATTTGTATCGTTAAATATAATAAGCGTTTTAGTGGAAATCTTCATTTTTTTTTTAACCAACATAAATAGCAACATGAAATTTGGAGTAACCAAAACTTATTGTATTGTATATGTTTTGTTAACTTATGCTATTTTAATTTTTCATAATAAATAGTTTTGTGAGTTCAATTCAGTACACAAAGCTTAAAGTACAAGGCAGTCAACTTGATAAATGTCACAAGTATTACGTGCAATTAATTTGTGTGTGTCGTTAACTTCTTGGCCAAAGTCTAAAACGATGATTGAGTCGAACATTCAAACGTCATAGAAAAACGTATATATTATGGGACAGTGACAGTAAGTGTACAAATTATTATGTATATCTTTGTTGTTGTAATTTGTTTTTTTTTTTTAGCTTCTAATAACGATAATTATCATAATAAAATAATATACAAGACGAGAGGAGTGGTCGAACTAATAAGGATTTTTTTTTAAACAAGGATTTCGTAACGGCGTAGATACGGTCGACTACAACAGGTAAGGTCGTCTGAACTGATTGATATTATTACCGTCGTCGCTGTGTCCGACCTTCAGAGGTCACGAGTAGGTTTTACAGTTGACCCCATGACGGTATTTTTTATTTTGAATTGTTTTTTTTTTATGCAAGCATAACCGTCGGATGTCCTTGTCGCAAAACAACACTGTACATCCGACCAGATAAACGAAACGTGGTGTATAATATGATTGCACGAATTGCATCAGTTGGATGTTCACGAAGCAGAGATAAAAAATATATTATTATGATAATTTCGCTTCCCAACAAGAAACAATAAAGTCTTGTCGACAACCGGACGACGTCGTTGGCGTTTTTTTGGTTTTAAAGCGTCATCGGTTAGCAGCTATGACCCAGTCATTGGCCTTAAGGAAGATAGTGGACTGTAAATAATAATTATACTTTTTTAGTCACCGACTTGGGTCAAATTCGACTCCATTTATTTTTTATCTAGTGCTTTTGTATTTTTTAAATTTAATTTCACTCGCAACACCGACTAAATAAGTCGAGTACTTAAAATGTTGTCATTTTGAACCTGTAAGTGCGTCATTTATCAATTATGATAATTTACTTTTAGTTGTTTTTTAAAACATAAATAATAGTATTAAAGAAAAAGAAGTGGCAAAATTAATAATGGAAAAGTTTCTAAAAATTTAGTTGGCTTATGTGTGTCTTGTGACAAACAGTTAGTGGAAAATTGCAAGACAGAAATTTACTGAGTTGGTTAAAAATCTAAGTGCAAAAATGAAAACTTCATGAATATGAAACTATTTTAAGGGGGAGATAAAGGTTTGAAGTCTTTGTTATTATAGACATATTAGTTGTGCCAATTTTTTTCTCAAATAAAATTTTTGTTAAACTTTAAAACTGAAATTGATTTGTTAAACAATTGTGTTCATTTTAACAATAACAGAAGACACGTGGAGGTACAAACACTACAAAATGTATATGAATGACAAATGCTGGTTCTTGTCGAAAAATCCAGAAATAAAGACATTTTGTAACTGTTAATATTTTTTTAACATTTAAATATCTAAGTTTATATTATATTTCAGCGCGAGGTGTAACCACCGTATGATTTTTAGTAACAATAACGTATGCCCTACCTATGAAAAAACATATGATAAATCTGACAGGTATGCATGCCGAGCGACACCCGTGTACACGCCTAAGTTGGCTTCCAATATGTTTAGAAAATGCGTAGGAGGTAATTAGCAGTCTATTGATACTATATTATAATAACATATAAGTCAATACCTAAATAAAATGCACAATGTGCTACGTACAGAATGATCCAGTTTTTTGCAATTTTTCATTTGGGAATAAACAAAACGAAACACTTTGATATAAAGTACCTCCGTCTAGCGTTAATGTTGTGAATTCAAGATGAAAAATAAACAGCTGCAAATATTACTGTCGTTGAAACTATTTCATGTACTTTATTTTTGTCAATACAAAAATCCAATACAGTGGGGTCGGGGCATAGTGGGGAGCATACAGTGGGGTTGGGGTGGTTACAGGACCTATCCAGGAACTAGGTTACATATACGTGTAATCCACAACGGTAATCTCGCCAATTAACTAATTGCCAAGTTGGAGAAGATAGTTTCTTTAGGTACGACGTCAAATATATATATACCGATTGTTAATTGAACAACTCTCAGTGCATAACTCGTATAAGGATATCGTTGGAACTTTGCCAAAGGACTATTTGCACAAAGGTTTCCTTCCATTGAAATATCACCGTGAACATCACGATTCTCGAGTAAACTTATCTGTCGACAGTATATAATTAAAATATTAACTTGTTAAGGCTAAGTAAAAAGACACTTGTATGTTTCATTTCTCCCCACAACCTATTTCTACACACCTATTTGAACCATTAAATACAGTAGTTTTTTTTTTTTTTGAAGAATTTGTATCTATTTGATTTTTTTAGTAGGTAATTTATTTCATACAAAAATAACTGTACCATGAAATTAAAATTACCCTCGAGTGCTTGAGAAAAATCATCTTGGTAGAATAAAGCGTAGGGTATTACATTTTCAATTACAAAAATATGGTATATACATTATGTTTTTTATATGTCATGTGCATACAAAGGAAACCGTATTCCGAAACTCGCTTTGAAGTCTAGTTTAAAAACTAATTTTTGGAAAAAGCGAGGAGTTCAAACGCGAAAACGCACATTTGAGATTAAACGATTTCGTTAGGTACCAGAACATGTTATTTACTGTGCACAAAATCGTTTTCCCCTTAAAGGCAATTTCCGAGTACATATGTGAGACCAAAAAGAAAAAATAGTACACATAACGTGGGTAAGACACAAAAAACAGAAATGCCTCCAAAAAGAAAGACTACAAAATTGCAATTTTTCTATGAGAAAATTTGTGCCTTATACTTCATTACTCATTCTGTACACAACCACGTTTATTATGGTTTGTTCTCTTTAAAAATGTATAAACAGGGTATACAGGGTTATTGTACAATAGTATTGAGTTCAGTAATTTGTAAAAAAAAAATATCGCTTTAGCCAAAAAAAGTTTCAACAAACAAAATTCTTCTAACTTTTTATTGCTATTTAATTCTTCAGTATATAATATATTCTTAAAATATATATTTTCTTACCGTTAATAATACATTAAGAAGGATGTTTTACTAGAATTTTTTTCAGCACACAAAATGTTTTCGTCCAATTGTAACATAATACACACTTTGGTACACAATATAACCCTGTATATTATTTAAAAATTATCATAAATTCAAGTACGGCTTGGCGGAAACACTTAAATGTGTACACAGTAAATATACTGTGTACACATTGTTCGTACAAGAACAATGCTTTTGACACGCGTGCTCATGAATAAAGGAGGAATAATATAATATTACCAAAACGAACAGTTTATTAGATAACAATAGAAACATTATTAAACATGAATAGCTCCGAGGGCTTATTTTTTTGTTAAAGTATTTGCGTTATAAAATGTTTACAATAATAACCGTATAATTCATATTTTAATGCTTAAGTACATTTTATAAAACATTTTCACTCTGAATTAATTTATACATTTTTTTTTTTTGCAATCCCGAGTGAGTTTTCTCGGTAGGGTCCAGTTGTCTTCGAGCAAACACAAATAATTTAATAAAAAGATTGACAGTCAATTGAAGAAAAAAGATTGTCTACGTGACAACTGCACTAAATCAAATTACACAGTCGATGTGTTTTAGTTTTAACTTGATGTATTTTGCTGAGAAAATCTGTGACGTTTTAAAAAAATAATAAATGAAGGGGTCAGTGGAGGATAAAGGTGCTAAATGACATATATTGAAAGTTCCATAGCTTTTGTGTAAAGTAGCATTCCTGAACAATTTCAAAAATGACAGTTAACACCTTTGTCCTTCAAATATCCGTTTACCAGTTCGAGTTTAAAATGGTAAACAAAGTAAGTTACTACAAATTACAATCGAATATAATATTAAAATTGTTGATTACTAAATCGTCAAATTCTATAAAATATATAATAAGTTCATAATTTGTTATTTCACTGAAGAACGACGTTTTGGCTATTTTCGTTTTGAATTCATAATTTCTACTTAACACCTCCGCCCATTTATGCTGGTTTCAATGTAGTTTTATGAACAATTTTAATTTACCTATGAATGACAGCCGTTTTATCTATCCGTCGCAACTAACTAGTCGGTAGCAAAAAAAAAATATTCTTATGTTATCAGTAAAGTTTTTAACAACTATTTTATAGTAACTTTTTGGCCAGCAATTTAGTTGCTTATAAATATTATTTACGATGTGTACTTCTAGAACATTAAAATTTCGTCCAAAAAGTAAAAATTAAAATGTTTTTCACTATGTAAAAAGCATTTTCTAAAAACATTGTAAATCGTTTAAAGTTTTTGTCATTTAAGTGTTCACAATAACCTAATCATAATTTTTATCATCATCATTATCTTCTTCAGCTTCTCTACTCGTTTCCATAGCTCATCTAAAATACTTTAATTTCTCTACTCGTTTCACAAGTGTTGTTTAACAAATTATCATTATTATCGCGGTTTTCATGATTTTACACAAAGTTATACATTCCTTTTTTTATTTTAACTAGATTGTAATATTGTTTAACTATTGTATGAATCTCTTGAAAACTATTTTATGTAATACACTCCGCAGGTCTCTTATGAGAAATAGCTAATCAAAATCACCGACTTGTAAGGATTTTGTCTGCTGTGGAAAAAGTAAAGTCAATGTTTACCACCCACTCAGAACGAAATCAAATAAATATTCCGTAATAGGGGTTAAAGAAAATGTGAATATTAATGGGAAAAAAAAAATACTTCAGTGAACAAGGAGAGTTAAAAAAAACTAAAATAGAGAATAAAAAAAACAATAATAATTCAACGTCACAGTTCAAACAAACCGACCCGGCATTTGTTCTTGTTGTTGTTTTGTATGCAAACGCGGTTAGAGAGAAATATTTTACTTATCGAAACGTACTTACAATTTGTTTTGTTTTAAAAACTAATTTGTTTTCTCAGAATTATTCGTAATCCCATTTGTCCTTAGCACAAAAAAAACGTACAAAATTGGATCAGCTAAAAACACCACCAAAACATTTTTACTACTTTTACTGTTTATTTTTTTTCCGTTTCAATAAAACGGTTTTTCAAGAGTTGATAAAAAAATGTATTACAAATTGACTGTTATTTGAGTGTGTATTATTTTCATCGGTAAAAGCCTGTGCATTGCTGTGGAAAAAAAAATAACAGCCGCTTTTTTATAAATGATTAGATTTTAAAGTGATCAACAAAGCGAATGACTTTACTGGATAACACATCCATTTACTATCGAACAAACGTCAAACGCCAATACAAACCTGTTCTAAAAGATTACATTAGCACGGTGATCCGTTTAAGGTCACAATTTTTTTGAAACAATTGCAATTTTGTAGTTTTTTTTTTCTTATCTTACAACATACTCATATTATTATTATTATTTTAAATCTTACAAAAACTTAAACAATTTTACTACAATAAACGTTTTCTACATTGGTAATACCAACCAAATAATATACTTTTAAGACTACCACACCAATTGTTTTTTTTTTTTTTTAACACATATAGAACTTTTTATTTCTAATAAAATAGTCATTGACTTAGATGGAACCTTTTTGTTTTAAAAGTAAATAGATTATTTAAAGTTCTATTGAATGCCATTTTGAAGTTATACAGAGCTTTTTTCCACTGAATATCTTCTTTAATTTTTAACGTACTCAGCTCTTTACTAACTAGAAAATTCACTTCAAATGTTAAATAAATAATTATCTGTCAAACATGTTCACTGATCTATTTGAAACCAACTTTAAAAGTAGTTAATTATTAAAATGCAGAACGGTAGACGTAGTGATGCTGTATATAGTCCACTTAAATCATTATTGGAACAATGAACAGAATATGTAATATAAGACTGCCCAACTGTTTTTAAAATTTTTTTTTAATGACTTGATTTTATTTCTACCATATTTTCAAATCGGTAGATATAAAAAAACAAATCAAAGAAAAGAAAAAAATGAATTATTCGGACACCTGTAAATCTAAAACTTTGGACATATTTTATCGTGCAAACTAAAATATAAGTGTTTGTCCAATCGTTGCTGTCTAAGTGCTTTTTTTTTAGTATTTCGTATCATTTATTACGTCTTGTCGAATTTGATGTATACAGTAAACAGTACTATCTTCACAACATTTTTTGGATAGGAGAGGGGAAGGTGAGAGACAGGGGATGGCTATGGGAAGGGCCACGAGAGGAGATGGGTTAGTGTATAGAGGGACAAAGGCGCCATGAGACAAGATCCAATGGTAGTATTGCTTCGATGTAGAGATAGTATTTTATTTTTCTCAATTAATATTTCTTATTTGAATGCCAATGAATAATCATCACTTCAAAAACCTTCGACGAGCTGTCACCATTACGCTCTCAATTACAGCCATACCGAACGCTTTAGGACAACCAATATTTTAATAAAAAAAACTTATTAAACATAATCTTAGTGCTAAGTACTTGAAATACAAAATAAGTTTAAAAAAATAATATTTAACTGTCTTTTTGTATTTACGGCTAGGTTAGGCCTGTTGATGTCATCATCGGTTATGAATTTAGAATTAGGTTAGATCAATTTAAGGTAATTCTCAAGATTAGGAATTAGTACACAAAATGATCATTTCAAAAGGTTCGAATGAATACAACTGAAAATATGAAGTCAGCTGTTTTCCAAATTGGTATTTCAAAAATATGTATTAGAAAGTATTATCAGAGATTTTAAAACGGCGCGTTTGAAAGATAATTTTGATTGTTGTGGAAATACCAATCGTTCCGAGGCGGGGAAAAAAAGTTAATAATATTTCCGTTCTTAACTGGGTCAAGATAAAGAAATGACAAAGCACACAACACCATTAACCGTCATCAACGTAAGCAATGTAATCTTTTTTATACATTCCACCTAAAATAGAATAAAAAGGAATCAACAGCTAAATGTCGATTCTATAACCTTCAATTTGGTTTTTATAACATTAAAACAAAATACACTAAGGTTTTAACGCTAAGTTTTATGGTAGTATTTCATTTTTACTTCAAGTTGAAAAATCAGTGTGTTCAACACTTTTCAACCGCAATTTATTACCTACCCACGTTAATATTACTATAAAAAACTGTATGTGTTTGAGCAATATTCACAATATTAGCGACCGAGTGACAGGTAACTTGTGAATATCAACATTTTAATAACTTTGCTACCATTTGTTAGCCATTGTAACGATTGTGTTGTTTTAATTTATCAAAATATACACTATACTATTACTAACTTATAACAAGTTTTTAAATAGTTATTTTAAAATTATAATAGTCAAAATCTTTTTTTTTCAGTTAGCTAATTTCTATTTGTGTACTAGATAATATTTGCAGCTGATAGTAGTTGTTAAAAATTCCAATATTGCCTGCCTTGACATCTTATATTCAGTGTGCTATATTTTGTTTTAAGTTTAACTAATGTCTAAATAAAATAATCCAAAATGAATAACACAGTTTTAAAAAGAAACCTTTCGTATGTTTAAAATTTGTTTTGAAAAAGTTACTTTTATATCACTTTGGTCAGTTAGTCACTTTTTTGTTCACTTTCAGTCCTGTAAAATCGTGAAGTTATTTTGATATGTAACAAAGTTAAATCCAAACAAACTGGATGCAAGTACAAAGCGATAACTTTCAAAGTTATTACAGTTTAAGACGTAGGACTAATATAGAGGTAAAAAAAAAAAAAGACACATAAAATCATTCGAAACTGTTCAAAGTCCGTTTGTTCATTTTTAATTAATCATTCTGTACTATTAAGTTAAGCTAAATGTAATAGTACACACTACGGTTTAAGTTTCAAAAGTCTGTAGAGTCCTGGAATTTACCGAGAAAATATTATTGAAAGTTTAAAATATACTAAAACAACATTAACCGAAACGCTTCAAAAAAAAAAAAAAACTACAAAATTCTATCAGAGAAAAAACAAAGGCATTTCATCTTACCACCCCGTTTGTGTGTTTTTTTTTTATTTGTCCTAATTTTTGATTGACAATAATATCTCTACTTAGCTTAGGTATTTTTTTTTTACATATATTATAATACTTGCATACGTTTTTTAGTGGTCGTCCATTTGTCACCGTCGCCGTCACACTCGGATCCCTCGCAACTGATGGACACGTCTTCCAGGCTGTTCAACGATGAGTCGTCGACATCTGCACGGAAAATCACACACACACACATAATAATGTCGTCTGAGAAAATTGTTGTTAATAAAAAATACAAATTGGGATGATAACCAAAAACGGAGAGATCCGTGGCCAACAAAGCCTAAGACCCTTATTTTTTTTCTACCAAGCACTGCGGTTACAAAGTTTTTGGTTTTTTATTTTTACAGGGTGGTCGACAACGGGGGGAGGGGGTGTTTTTTTTACCGTTTTTGGGTTTCTCGTCGGGGCCGGTGGCTGTGGCTGTGGCGGCGCAAGCGACCGAAAGCGCTAACAGAATAATATAGCGGCGCATTGTGTTGTCAGACTTATCGGATGTCACTGTGGGCCGCGGCCGCGGTTTAACCGTCGACTCCTCCGCCGGTTTATTCCCTCCACGGGTACACACACACACACTATAAATATGATAATATACATTTTATATTGTACACATACAATATATATATATGGATGTTTTTTTATGAATGTAAAACGTACGTGCACGGTCACGAGGCACACGGACGCACACACTGTTATTATTGTGTACACGGTATTTACACGGGCGGTTGTTAGCCTCGGTGATGTGACGACGATCGGAAGGAACTTGCCCGAGGCAAAACGATATTACTGGTAATATTATCATTATCATTATTATTATTATTATCATTATCGCCGTTACTTACTACTACTAGTGCTGCTGTTGTGTATTCGCCGAAGACGTCGCAAGCGATTAACGTGTGTGTGTGGAATATATTAGTAGAATGTCAGAAGAAGAGTCTCTTGCAAGACGTTTGCGTGCGTGTCCGTGAAATATCCAATCCACGTGTGACCGCATAAAAAAAAAAAAAAAAAACAAAGTTCTTAGGTGGATTTTTTCACAAAACGAAATGATGTACACATTTTTAACAAAAACTTACATAAATTGGCATATTAGACGTAGACGACCGCTTTTGATAGTCAATGAAATTGAGAAACAAAAGGTGGTGCCTCGTTGACATTATTTTACCAACGACACGATAATATGGTATTTCTTAAGTTTGTCGTCGATAGGTTTTACCAGCTATTGTACTGGCTACAAACACTATTGGATTTACATCAAAACGTTCCAAACAGAAACTTTTTGGTTGTTCTATTTCTCCATAATTTTAAATAATGTCTTATTGACAAAAAATCGATACATTCTGGATTTAATGACACAAAAATTAATAAAATCGATTCGGTGAAAGTATGAAATACATTTTTTTATAGTAAAACAAATGCTTAATACAGTTTGATCTAAGTCCATGGTTTGCGAGTTACTACATAAAACTTAATACGGAGATGAAAAAGGGGGCCACGGACGATTTCCAGAAGGGTATTTTCTTTAAATTAATAAATAATGCTGTTTTTGGTATTTAGCTAAAACATATTAACATTAAGATATATTAATCCATTTTTTTTTTGTTTACATTACAGATTCTTTATTATACAGGGTGATCGTGGTTACTGTGAACCACTCAAAATAATTTTGTCAGTGGTCTCATAATTCATAAAAAAAACTCATAAATGATAAACAATGTTCAAAACCTATGAATGATTTTTCATTGAATTTCATTTGGTGGGTTACTGGATATAAATATATAGTTGGGCAACTAAATTTGATATAATCATTTACGAAAGTACCGTCACATCGTATTTAATCTATAACATTCGATGGGGTGACAGGGGTGCACAATTTGACTTAAAAAACTACAGAAAAACAAGTTTTTTAGCCGAGTCTGCTACCACGAAAGAGCATTTTCATGTCTCGTTGAAGTACCGAATAAATTTAGAGTAGTGGTGGAATTATAGATAATGATATAGTATATTAACAAGCGGTAACAAGCTGGAATATTAAAACGTCAAGTTTCTGGCTATAATTGTAGTGTTTATTGCTGGCTTAAAACAATTCATAGAGAAATTGGGCTCTTAAACTGTTTTGAATGTATTATTTAGTTCTAATTTGAACGTTGAACGTACAACGTATCTCTAATCTCTTATCTCCTATATCTTACCTCTATCCCCTACCCACTATCTCCTACCCCTATCTCCCACCCCTATCGCCAACCCCTATCTCTTACCCCCTATCTTATTATTTTGTTTTGCATGCTTATCTATTCAACAATAACCTGTGCTTGTGCATCTTTTTAATGTTTTGAAATTTGTAAATTTAAAGCGAGTTAAAAATATATTTAAAGAAAAGATGGAAAATATACTAGCCAAAATAGTACAAATGGAAGACGAAAGGGAGGATGTAAGACTATCCGGAAATAACAAAAAAAAAAGGAACAGGACTAAAAAATTAAGAAACTTAAAAAAGCGAAATAATAGTAGCTGGTAGTTTTATATTTTTCTACAGTATTATAGATAGTTTCTTAATTACAACGGATTCTCATTACACATTACTTCACAATTTCCGAAGAAGCCAAAGAGTCTTATAAGGATATATTTTTTCAACCAAATGAGGAAATTCAAGTAGAAATAAATAGAGATGGCATGAGGAGGAGGAATTTATCCTAAATTATTTTTTTTTCATAAAAGTATATTATATTTTTGTATAAAAAAGTTATGTTATAATAATTTATAGAAATAATACATTTTGAAAAAAAAAAAAATAGACCGTTCTTTTGCAAAAGGTGTTATTTCATTTCCGTTTACATTTTTATCAAATTGTTGTATTTCCGTATATGTATCGTTATGTAACGTTATGTAACGAAATGTAACAACTAAAAAATTAGCAACGTAAATTCCTTAAACTATGAAATCACACATTTCACGTGACAAAATGGCAAAGTAAGCTGACAGAAGAACTGGATCTATGTATTCTTATTTTTTGGATATTAGAAGCATTCATCGCTGCAATATATCCACCCAGGCCTTTAATGTATATTTCAATTGTAGCACATTCTAAGTACACAATAGCAAATATATATGTAAAAATAAGATTTCCTTCTATCCCGGATGTCAGACACCGGTGAACCTATATACACACATTATTTATATAAATATCTTTATATATATATTTTAGTCGACCGTTAATGTTGAAATAGCAAGGCTAAACATAGAAGTTACAAAATGCTAGCAAGTAGCTGGTAGTTTTTTTATTTTTCTACAGTGATATCATACATAGTTACCATTGCGGACCGCCAATACCCTGGACATGGCGCCCTATATTTTTGCTACAGTCGACCATCCGATGTCTCTTCCGATGACATCTTTTGTGTGCGTCCGTTTCTACTCCGCTTTGACCAACTATTTCATCGTCCAACCAAGGTCAGAGAGATTATTAAAGAAATATGGATGATGGTGAATGGTTATAACAGGAGATCTTTAAGAGGGGATATCAGTGTGTGTGTTTAGCGTTTATTAAAATAATAATAATAATATTATAGCTTATAGCTTATAAATGATAACTAAATTACTGATATAATTTTATATATTACAATATATAGAATATGATATTCAAAATTGACCTATATTATATTAAATACTAGTTTAAATACTGGTTGTTGATCTGAATATGCGTTTCTATGCGTTTTATCGCGGTGTTTATAATATTCTGTATAATATTGTATTTATAATCCTTGTATGAACGATCTCGTTTTTGTATGAATCAATTGTACTCGTACAATCTCGGTAAAATGATTACAATTCACTCAATTTTTTCGATAATTGTTTTATCCATGTTTGGAGCAGTAAATTGTATAACTTTGTATTTTATTTAGCGACCTTAGCTTAGAGTAAAACATTTTGTAGCTTGCAGCTGAGAGTTAAGACATTGTGACCATCTCCACCCCACTATGCTCCGTCGCAATTATTTGCCCCGACCTCACTATACTGTTTTTTATAATACTAGCATCTATAAATTAGGCATCAGACTACTTTTTTTTTCCAGTGATTTATATGTTATTTTTACACTTTCTATTGAGCGCGTATCGTGATGACATGATAAAAATTTTATCATTCTGTAACGTCGCTACTTCTGGCTAGCTTCTGTTGTATTTCCTAACTTCTCGGCCTGTTGAGTCCTTGAGGAAATCCCTCGGTTGAGTCTAGCCCATGGTCGTGTTCCCGTCACATAGGGCTGACTCGCCCTGTCGTTGCTTTCTTGATAAAGCTCGGGGCAAAAATCCTAAATCCATTGGTCTTCTCAAAGTTCCCCGTACTCATAGTGGCCTTTGTATAATATTATTACTTACATTCAAAAAAAATGAAATTGAGATTAATTTATGTAATTATGGGTCACAACAGGTGTGAGTGTGCGTCCTATGAAAAATGGTGATAAAAAATTAAAATGTCATGGGATCACATATTTACGTATTTAAGTTAACTTAATGGTCGTGGGGAAAAAGCTGCTTAAAAAACCACGCCATATACAAATGTCCTTAAGTTAAAGAACGCACACATCAGGGGTGTTTTTAAATCGTGTGGGAGTCTTGAAAGTTAAAATTACAAGTCCGAATAAAAAAAATAAAAGAAAATAGCCCAGTATCCAGGTCGTATTAGTTTTTTGTTTTTATCAGAATATTATATAAACATTATGCAAGCGATACAAAAATACAGGATTGTTTCTTGACGTTAGCAGACTTGCGCCGTAGGTATCGCATGCGCCTAACATAATTACTCAAAACGGGAACTATACTATGTGCTTTATACAATACAAATCAAAATAAAAGCATTAATTAGTACAAGCATTGTCCTTAAAAGGACATTTTTAAAATATCATGCTGTGTCATATACCGCTGCTTGGCTCTAAAACTCAAAACAAAATATATATATTTTATGTGTATATGTACCATGCTAAACGTGTTATTACTATAATACTATAAGGCAATGTAATTTCATGCACAGAATTTGCCTTGGAGAAACCGCTATGTTATAATATACATAATATAAAAATCCTATAGATCTATGGACAATATACCCTTTTGTTGTCTGCGCCCACACAGTATTATGTACCCGCGCGCGTTGCTTACCTAAGCAAGAATAGACCCTAGCGATGACCGTTATCGTTTCTCCTTTGCTGTGTATATTGCGGCTGTGTAAAGCCAGTCATTTGTGTTTCGTTCGGGGCTTGAATAAGCCGTTGCTATTCCGAGTGAGTGAAAATTTAAGTGTAATTGTAATGCTTTAAATTTTGTAACGTAATTTGTTACTCGATTACCTATAGTGAATTATTCCGAAATAAACTGGAATAAATTGGAATGTCCAAATTTAAAATGAATTATCGTTCGAGAACCGCTCTCGGTAGCATAATTTTTCACTCTAATAACCTCGTGTTCGAAAACGAAATTGAGAAAACTAATAAGTGTACGCGAAGTGTCGTATTATATATGTAAATTCGTGACAAAATTGGTAAGTGCCGTTATTAGTACGAGATGCCGTTTTTAATAAATACATCGGTAATTCATTCCGTGATATTCGGAGACAAAAGCCGTAAAAAATTATATAAATCGCCGATTTAATTGTGCCGGTAAAAATAATAAAACAAAAATCCACTGCAAATTTCAGGGATAAAAATGTGCCGTAAATTAATAAATCATCGGTGATCAGCCGGAATAAAATATAACCCACATGTGCAGATGACCGCGCACGAAACTCGAATTAACAATGTTCACCTAAAAATCAGTTCGGTCGAATAAAATAGAGGTTAGCTACGCCTTTCTTTAAACTACCTACACGCCCGATTTTTAAATTTAAAAGTTAAGTGTCAAGTTTTGTGGAAAAATTTGAGGTCCCTTGACCTTAAACAATTCGAATGTTCGGGTGACTACAATTGGCAAACGTGCGACGAAAAAAAAAAATCATGGCACGGCATTCATCAACATAAAACAAACGACAAGCCGGTAACACTGCTTGGCGGCAACATGGCATCACTGTTGGATGGCAACATGGCAACACTGCAGGACGGCAGAACGGCAAATAATGGCAACTAATGGCCAAACGGCAACATGGTAACACTGCAGGACGGCAACATGGCATCACTGCAGGACGGCAAAACGGCAAATAAAGGCAACTAATGGCCAAACGGCGGCATGGTAACACTGCAAGCCCATAACAAACCGACCGGCGCCCGTAGGCAAGTACTAATATAATACGCACAGTACCTGATCAATTTGTAATTTGGTAATTTACCTTGAAATTTGGTTAATAAAGAAATACGACGCGTTTTCACAAAACAAAATAAAATAGTATATTACTATCAATGGTGACTAATTTTATATAAGAAATGGATATATTAAAAAAAAACAATTATATAATTCTAGAGGGATTCCGAGACTTGTGAATATTAAGGAATTCCTTGCTTAAGTCATAAAACAAGTCGCCCATGACTGACAGTCTTACGTTGATTCCCCGACTTATCAGTTCCTCCCATATGACTCGGGCTCCAAAAGACGGAGCTATTCGGTCTCGACTCATCCCGATGGCGGGAATTGTCAACCACTTAAAATGATTGGCCGCGAGGTAAGCAGCCAGTTGGCGCACTGCTTCCCTGTACCCCGTTTTAGTTGGTTTCCCATTAAACTTTTCTTTTGTTAATAGGGTGACCACTAATACGGCGCCCCTACGTTGAACACAAAGACGACTGGAGATCCTATCGTGCACTGATGGCTTCCCAAAGCTCGCCGAAAAGAAACGGGCTATGCCTCGTGTCTGACGGCGGCATTCGTCAAAGTCCGACGACGCGCAGTGAGCTAATATCACGCCGGACCCGCGGAAGAAATCCATCAGTGGCGCATTTTCTAGACGAAGAAGGACTCCATCGAAAAGCAAATCTACACTGGTCATCGCTGCAATATAATTAAGAACTAGTTTTATCTTAAGTTAGATTAAGCCTAGACTATAATTAATAAGTATTGGGGTCAGTGGGTGTGTTTATAATGGACTATCTGCATAATTAACCCTTCTTCTTCGTATGCGCGGCTCTATGGCGTTATCGCCTGCTAAACAAAACTCCGTAATTTTGCGCCTAATTATTTGGATTAACCAATGTATAACAATATACCCTAACAATGCTCCCACAAGATAGAACGCGTATCTGTGGTTCGTTATATTGGTATAAACGTTATCAAATTGCTTTGCCGAGTCTATCTGGGTGATCAAATCGTCCAATGATTTCGAAGTTTTCGTTAAATCGGTAAGATCGTTCGCGATAGGAATAAGATGAATCGGCTTCCCTAAAGTCGCGTTTCTAATTTGCTTTAGCTTCTCCGATACTTCGATTGTATTGTTTAAGAAGTCTAAAGTAGGAATAAAATCCGTATGTATGTATCGTCCGCTATTTATTGCGATTGCCCTTAGAATGGTATGAGGGGTATGTACCTCACAATTATTCTTAATCTTTAACAAGCCTGATCCCACCAGTTCTATAGTATACGTATATGGGCTGCAAATTATTGTAATATCGATCGGGTTCAGTGCTAAATATAACCACGCGTTTCTACTCTGTAATTTAGTGAAAATGGGCAGTGTGACAAAGTTATGTCTTATATCGCAAATCGCAGGAATTTCGGACCTTGTTAAGAAAAATAACGTTTCACACGTTTGTATCGGCCTACGTGGAAATTGTTGCGGATATAGACAGATGTATGCGGTCCCTACATGTTTACACTTATTGTACGCGTCTAAAGTCATTGGTACAAATGTTTCCCTATTAATCCCTATGGCCAGAAATTCAATTGTCGGCTGTATATAAGTCACCTGATTTTGTGAAAGCTTACTCGGAAAAGGCGTGATATGGAAAATTTGGTAAATTTGTTTTTGGCAGATAGGTATTTCTATAGTATAAATTAAGTTATTTTCCGTGAAAGCTACCGATAAATCTGACAGACTAACAAAATCTAAGATATTAAAACGTGAGCTAAGTGGTATAGGCAGTTGTTCATTTTCCGGTAGATCTTTTTCAATTGATCTAAGCTGTTCTACCAAAATACTAGAGTTGACTACGTTTGGGTGTATTTGACCCAGACGAGCAGTTGAAATTGCAGTAATTAAGTCTCGCGATTCTAAGTTAAATTCATTAATGACACTATTAAGGTTCATTATGTATTCCAAAACATTTTCTGATAATGAATAATCGTCCAAAGTATTTTTTAATTTATTTTGCTGGCCTTGTACTTCTACCAAAATGTTACTTAATTTATCTGTATTATTATTTAATTTTTCGGCCAAAGATTTAATATTATTTAATCCGGATTGTAAAATTATCGTTTGTTTTTTCTGTAATTTCAATGCTGTCTTAGTACGCTGCGTGTTATTATTGATATGATGATTTATTTCTACTAAATCATCTTCATTCAGAGTTCCGAACATAAACCTACTAATAGTGCCTACCACGTTTATAAGTGCTCGTCTTTCCCTAAAATATAATAAATGATGTAAATCTTCGTAATACCTATCCATTTCGTACAATGAATGCGTCATTAAATTGTTAAAATTGAAGCAAGTCTTGGTTAAACGCGCAGCTTGATTTGAGCAGGTTTTTTCTAAGCTTTCTCGCATAATATTAATATCCCTATACTTTTGCTCATAATTCTTAATATCGATGAAAACTACCAACCTATATGAAGTTTTCGTAAATTTTATATCGTGCAGATTTTCAAAATAGATTCCTGAACTATTAATTTGCGTATTTGTATAGTGGCTATTTTGCCCCAACCCTAATACTACTAAGAGGGTGATAATGGAAATCAAAGATATTACTCGCGCCATTCTAATAGGACAACAAAGGGCAAAGTATTAAAACGAGAAAAAAAAAATTGAATAATCGTAAATGTCAAAAATTGACTTACTAAATTATCCTTGAAGTTTAATTTTTCAAGTAATCCGTATATGTAGTTGCGCGAAAACACCGATATGTAGTACGGTAACGAAAGGAGTCAACGTCTTGAAATAAGGTCTGACTAAAATATTATTTAAAAAAAAATAATAAAATTGTTAACGACACTAAGTAATGTAATTAAAATTTACAATACGGTAAACGAATAAAATCAATAAAATAAAAGTTATTAAAGTTTAGATCCGTAAACACCGGTCGTATAAAATTAAATGTATTTAAGCGCACAAAAGAAAAATAAAATAAAAAGAGAATAAATTGAAGTTAAGTACGATAATTCTCGACGCGAAGTTCTGTTGATAAAAGTAGTGTAGTGAACAGGGCGATGAGAACGACTGATCGTGAGACGCTCCTGTATCTAGCGAGAGCCACGGCTACTGGCTTACCGGTAAACAGAAGTGTTTACCAAGCATTTCATTGTATTTTCCCATCAAACGCGTTGCTACTGCCTGGGAAAATTTCATTGTCCCTATCAAATTTCGCTTTGGTAATTTATTCGTTATGATTGAAAAAAAAAAAAAAACAAATATTGTAGCGTACATATAGCGTGAGAATTATTTTTTATTTGATAAAGATAAGAAATTAACGGCTTTGTGCCGAACAAAATTAGGGAAGTGCTGAAAGTGAAAGTAGAATGATATAAAATTATTAATTTATTAATTTTCCCGAGAGTTGTATGGCTTGATTTGGTCTACATGGACTGGTGCATCCACCAGTTGGCCATGTTTTGGTAACTTAACTAAATAGCTGTAAGGGCCTAATTTTTTCATTACTTCATAGGGGCCTTCGTAGCGATTAGAGAACTTATTGTCACGTACAGGGACTTTTACCAAAATTTTTTCACCTATGTTATATGAAATATTATTATCCAAATTAGTTTTCTTCAAATCAGACTTTAACGCTGCATTTTTTATAATTTCTGGTAATGTTTTCCTAACATGCTTTATCTTATCTATTTCTGATATAATGTTTTCATCGGTGGGTGGTATAAGCGCGATATCGTAAATGCTTTTCGGGTTATACGCGTGCAATAAATAGTGCGGTGTATATTGCGTTATTTCATGCTTGGAAGTGTTATAAGCGAAAACTATATAAGGTAGATAGTCAACCCACTTATTATTTTCTTGTACGTACGGTGCTAACATGTCAATTAGAGTTTGGTTCTGTCTCTCTACTTGTCCTTGCGAAGTCGGTTTGAAAGGTATTCCGAATTTCTTATCAATGTGTAGGGCTTCTAAAAGCTCAACCACTACTTTTGCAGAAAAATGTGTACCGTTGTCACTTCGAACGATTTTCATTGGGCCGTACTTTAAAATGAATTCTAATAGAAATTTAACTGTGGACCTAGCGTTTGCGTGCTGATAAGCTTTGGCTACACAATATTTAGATACGCGATCAGTAGCGACTAAAATGTATTTATTACCCCTTGAACTTTGTAGAGGTCCTACATAATCCAAATAAATTTCTTGCATAACCTCCCCTTTATCCAACGGATAATGCCCTATCTTAGGTGGTTTAGGCTGTTTATGGGGTTTTCGTTTTTGGCACGCGGAACAAGATAAAACATAATTTTTAATGTCTTTGCGCATCTTAGGCCAAAAATATTTTTCTTTTATTTTAGTATAAGTCCTACTAAAACCTAAATGCGCGCTTAGGGGACTATCATGATTCTCCCTAATAATATCATTAATATATTTGCTAGGTAATGCCAATGTTAATTTATTGGAATTTGTATAATTCGACTTATAGTATAAAACGTTGTTATTCTTAAATAAGTAATTCTTAGCTTTACTCAACCATTTTTGATCGCTTAGATCAGGGTACCTAACGGCTGTTATAATATGCTTTAAATATGCATCATTAGCCTGATCAGATTCTATATTTATAGGTTGAACTAAATTAACATCTAAAATGTCGTCAAATTCATTATTGTCTTCTAAACCTAATTTATCGTCGCAAGGATAACGTGAAAGATGATCTGCAGCCCTATTAAAAATGCCTTGTTTATATATAATATTAATGTCATAGCCCATTAATTTTGTTTTTAATCGCTTTACCACATCCGACTCTGTTTTTATCTTAAGTAAACCCGTTAAGTTCTTATGGTCAGTCCAGACCTCGACTTTTCTCCCGTGAACGTACTGGCGAAAAGTTGTAAAAGCAAAGTGTAGCGCTAAAACCTCAATTTCCATGGCGCTATAATTATGTTCTGACGCGCTTAACTTTTTTGAAGCATATGCCACAGGGTGTATTTCATTATTTGAATTCCTTTGGCTTAAGATAGTCCCTAGCCCTAACTTAGAACCATCTGAAATAATAATGGTTTGACAGCTTTCATCGAAATGCGCGAGAACCGGTTTGCTTGTCAATTTATCTTTAAGTTCCTGAAAAGCTAAGTCGTGCTCGTGTTTCCACGCTATAGGCGATTTTTTATTTTTAAAAGTTCCCTTAGTTAGGTCAGTTAATGGCTTAGCTATCTTACTATAGCTAACCACGAATCTACGAAAGAAGTTGGCGAGGCCCAAAAATGATCTTAGCTGCTTAATTGTGCGCGGGGTGGGAAACTTTCTTATCGACTCTAGTCCTTCATCAGTCGGTCTGATACCCCTAGTGTCAATAATATTGCCTAAAATTTTTATTTCTTGATAGCCGAACTTACATTTGGAAGGCTTTAGTTTTAAATTATACTTTAAGAAGCGCTCAAAAGTTAATTCTAACGAAATCAAATGGTCATCAAAGGTTTTCCCGTAGGCGACGGTGTCGTCGATATAGTTCACTACATGCTTATACATTAAACCTGCTAGTATTCTACACGCTGCGCCTTGATAGATTTCTACTGCATTACATATTCCCATTGGTAACACGCGAAAAGCATAATGGCCCGTTGCTGTCGAATATGCGGTAAAAGCTCGCGAGTTTTCGGCCAACGGTATTTGATAATAACCTGCGTTTGCGTCCATACATGAAAAGTATTGGTTTCCGCCTAATGTATCGTAAATATTTTGAATCAGCGGCACTGGAAAACTTTCCTTATAAATAATAGAATTAAGTTGTCTATAGTCTAAAACCATTCGATATTCTCGCGGGATTGACGCATGCTTATTACCTTGGGGCATATTTTTACCTACTAAAAATACAGGATTAGAATATGGACTATTTGATTTTTCAATAATACCGGCTTTTAGTAATTCCTGTGTCTGTCTTTCAACTTCATCTCTTTCGACGCGGCTTAACTTAAAATTAGGGATGTTAATTATCCTATCACTTGATAACTTAAATTCAACGGGTTTAATTCTCACTTCCCCTAAATCATACTTAGATTTAGAAAAAATTGCGCTATATTTGGTTAAAAGGACATGCATTTTTTTATATTGTAAATCGGATAGCGCCGGGTTGATATCAAATTCTATGTTGGGAACACTTTCATCGCGTGGGGCCCGTTCGCGGAATTTATTACTGACCGTTAGCGCCTGCTCTATGACGCGCGCGTCCTGAGTACAATCGTCGTGTCGAATTTCGTCTGGACCGTTATCATTTACAATATTGTTCTCACAAGTGTAGTCATGATTTTTTATTCGTTGTTTTAATATTTGCTTTCTGACGGTTAAATCATCGTAATCATTTATTATAGTTATTGTTTGAAATTCATTAATTTTATTAGCGTCGGGTTTGAACATAAGAGGTGTCCAATGACGGTGTGAGAACAATATCATAACGTAATTGCGATTTGGTTTTGAAAAGGCAATGGTACCTTCTTCATATGCCCTATCGGATTTCGATATAACAATTAAGTTATAGTTAAAAAAATCGGCTACTGCAGCGAGATCTTCTGCTTCTAACCACACGGCAGTTTTTTCAAACTGTATTTCCAATAATTCCATAATATCGTGAGAACTAACTTCTACATACTGCTCATTTAATACGCTAACGAGTGCATTGACTCCACAATAACCGTCGCGAGGGATTTGCGCTAATACACAGGCCGATGTTGCCATTTCTTGTATTCTTTCCCTGTCATCGAAATTTGAATTGTTCATCTCATTTACAACGGTGTTAACTGTATTGTCATTACCGCTAAGAAAATTGATTTGTATTTTTTCATTATTAACATTAAGTTCTATTTTAGAATCAGCGAAATTAATAATTCCCTTAAATTTATTTAAAAAGTCCACCCCTAAAAGACTGTTACAATTCAAATTTTGGACGACCGCGCATTGTATTTTTACAAGTATACCGTTGAAATATACTTCTATGACTGTTCTACCAATCAATTGTAATTTTTCTCCATTAGCAGCATATAATTGTGTCGCGCCATAGGATTTAATTACTTGTTCTTTTGGAAGTATCTTATCACTAACAACACTGACGCTCGCTCCACTGTCCAAAACAAACTTATATAATACATTATTTAGACTGCCTATTATTACTGGGTCTTTCCCTATATAATTTACATCATTAAATATACAACTACTTATGCGCTCTATTTGGGGGGGTTATCTAAAGTTGCTTGATTTACATTAAAGTCAGGTTTTTGAGAATGTTTAGTATCAAAACTCGACCTGGCTTCCGGGTTTTGACCCATTAGTTTTTTGCGTTGCTTTGCTGATCGCCCGAGTTATTATCTCTATCGTCTCTCCTGTCATTGTTCTTAAAACGCGAGTTATAGTTTTTTGAATTGCGCCTATCAAAGTCATCCTCATGACTATCCGAAAAATTTCTGTTTCTACCCCTATCGTCTCCATTATCGCGTCTTGTATCCCTATAATTTTCGTTGTTATTATTACGATTATTGTAATTTCTACCGCCGCTATTACCGCTAGATCTGTTATTATTACCATTATTATTGTTATTGTAATTACGATTCCGGTTATTATTACCGTTATCGTCATCTCTAGGCCTGTTACTGTTATCTGAATTATTGTTATTGTTAAAATTGCGGTTCCTAAAATTATTACCATTATATCTGTTGTTATTGTTGTAGTTCCTATTTCTGGAATTGTTATCGCTAGCCCTATTATAATTGTTATAATTGCGGTCCCTAGTATTGTTACTATTATTATTAGGATTGCCCCTAAAGTTACCAGTATTATTAGAGTTGCCTCTAAAATTACCATTATTTCTAAATGGTCTGTTATTTATGCTTGCTTTGACCCTCTCAAGCTCTTCCTTCAACTGTCTTACCTCATCACTGCTATTGCTTTCTCTGCCGACCCTGAGTTTCTCAATCTCTTTCCTTAAAATTTCAATTTCGCTTTCATTATTATTTATTGCTACCATGTCCGCTTCATATGTCCTAATATTCGCTGTTATCTTGTCGACCGTAGAGTTATCCATGGCATATATTCTCCAATACACTTCCTGAGGGAATCCTTTCATAATTATCTTACTGATATCTTTCTGGCTCATATTTTCATCCACTCGCTTACACTCTCCCAGCACTCTCAAAATATAACTCTGTAATGATTCCTCTGGCCGTTTTTTCCTCCTATTCAGATTCTCTCTCAAAAGCGCGCGTTGTTCCTCGGAATCATAGTAATCCGCGAACACCTTTTTTAAAATTGACCAAGTTAAGCTCCCAGTTTCACTCTCTATCTTCTCAAATAAAATTTTCGCCTCTTCCCTAAGATACAGTGGGAACATGATTAATTTTTGGCTGTCACCCCATACATTTGCGGCCGAGATTCTTTCGAAATCCTTAAAATACTCGTTAACATCTTCGGTCATCCGACCGGAGAAACTTTGCGGTGTAATACTCATTTTTACTTTTGGTGCGCCGCTTATGAATCGTCCTGCCTCAGGACTTTTTTTATTACTTTCGGAAAATTTAGATGCTTCCGCTGATGTAGATGGCTTATCAGTTGCGGGCGTGTCTGTCTTATTATCAGAAGGGATTACAGTATTATCTAAGTCGTCAGACGATGTGGTACTATCAGAAGTGTCAGATATGTAACTATGGGGTTTAGCTTCCAAAACCTTATCTAGATTATCACTATCACTGTCCTCGTCCGAATTATGCGCGTCTACCAAAGGATTTTGCTTAAATGTCTCCCTTAACCTATTTTTTAAGACCCCTATTAGAGAAGATACTGGCGCTTCTTCTCCTAATTGCGCTAATATATTGATAAGATCGTTTTTCGTACAGTACCGATACAAATAACCCTTCTTATCTTGTTTCAGTAAACTAATTTTTTCAGCTAATGACCTATTATGAAATTGTGATAAAGTGTACTTCGCAGTACTAACGGCTTTTAACACAACAAACTTGTCGTATTTATGAATAGGCACACTAACAAATGGAGTTTTAATATTCCTACAAACTTGTAACGCTTCTAGAGTATTAATTTGTTTTGCCTGTTTAAAATGCTCAACTAAATCTGATGCCGATATGTCTTGGACATCAACGTTGCGATCAAAACCTAATATTCCCCACGATCGCGAATTTATACGAATCGTTTGATTATTTTCAACCCTTTTAATGTAATAATTATACAGCGTCATATGTTACATATTAATAAAAATAATAAAAATGTATAGTAAAAATAAAATCTTGAATTGTATTTCAGTATGTTACTGAATGTCCTATATGACTAATAATTTTATTATAAAATATTTTCTGTATTATGTATACAATGCTATGAATTTAATAATTAATTTGCTGTATAATATGTCGCCTTATAATTTTTTTTTATTTTTTATTTCTCCAAAGCAACTTGTACCCTAAATTACAAACCTCCACACAACCTGAGAGTAGTACGTATATATTTAGTGTAGTTGTTTGGGGATCGTGTCCGTAGTCTCAAAAAATGGGCTCTCCCCTAGAGTAGAAATAAAACTAACGGAAAACGGCGCCTCCACCAAATTGTAACGTCGCTACTTGACTAGCTTACCAAACTAGTCTGAGTGCTCGTCGATAAGGTTAAAGTAGACGGCCCCTGACGGGAAACGGTTGGCTAGTCCGCTTTACGCCTAAGTAACCCTAAAGTCTCCTTTATAAATTTACTATATCGCCCGAGGAGCTTAACGGGCGATCACACTAAAATAACGGTAGTCGACACTCAGGTTATGCAGGCTACAAAGTATTTATTAATAACTAAAAGCAGTGGCAAATCAATATACAAAATATGCAATATATATATATATATATACAGTCTGACCTGAATACTGGCTGGTGATGATTGGGATCAGACCGGAGTCGAGCGGTGCGCACACAGAGATGACCGGTGATAACCGTAGGCGAATTAAGGTACACAAATAATAATCAAGAAGGCTGTATGGATGCGTAGGCGCGTGATGGTAAATCTCGACTGGTTAATTAGATGATACGCGAATGTCATCTCAGTGTGTCAGCGCTCCCTACCTAATTAGGTCATTAGTGATGTGTCCATAGGTTCGGGGCGCGAAGTAACGGTCGGGCGAAATGTGACCGTTACAATTCAAATGATTCAGCCCGCTCTTTATACGGTAATTGTTGGTTACACCGTATTATAATTATATATTTTTTTATTGTACTGTAAATAGTTAGCTTTTTCTATAATCTATATTACATATCTCTATTTTTAAGAAACTACCCATAAACATGTTAAATGCCATTGTGTTGTTCATTGAAACAAAATGGCAAAGTAAACTGACAGAATACCATGAGGACTTGAAAGTATTTATAATAGAGAACGAGGAAGAACTGGCTAGGGACAGTGACCGTTAGAGGCAAATGGTTGTCGTGGCAAAGGGCTTGTAAAACGCTAAGAAGAAGATGATTATAAACTAACTGTTCACCCAAACCTTATAGGGTTAATTAGATGTGAAGATAATCTACCAATGAGCCTAAATAGCCTTTCCCCCCTTTTATGTATTACAGTATCGGAGAAAGAAAAGCCGTAGAAGCTAAAAAATGTCAAGAAATGGATAAATAAATTGAATCAATTCGCACACAGACACGTCTGCGTTGTAGAAGCCGAGACTAAGTAGACTAAGAACTTATAATATATATTTTTTGAGTTGATCATGCGAAGATTAAATATATTACAGGAGCTTTTTTTAAAACAGTATTTGTATTGTATCTTGAGACTAAGTTGTTAAAATGTCGCCACTTTTTATACAACTCCTTGTACAACTTTGGTGATAAAAATTTTCAAAATAGTGTAACAAAGATTCTTGGAAAAAAATATTAATATATTCCGAGAAAATGAGTGTGTTATCCTTAATGAATCACCCTGTATATATATCTATACCATTGTCAATGGAAACACATACGTCATATAGTAAAATCTATTTACCAAGGTTTAGGAAATAAAAAAACCAAAGACGACTAGTGTTACATACTAATTATGTGCATTTAGCTATTATATTTATACGCATCATTCTAATATTTATAAAGCATTAGTATTGCCTTTTTAAAATAAAACTTTTATTTTTTAAATTAAAATAATTCCTCAAACTATCGTGTTTAAGGAATTGTTTTCAGCAAACATCAGCAATCATACATTATGATAGACAGAAGAAAATGTTTAGTTTTAAATAATTTTTCTTTTTTGGTTGTATTATGCGGTTTTAATAATTAACATAATAAAAGATATTTATAT